>NC_135852.1:7595051-7865051 GCF_029677425.1 Wolffia australiana
ATAATTGTGTCATCTGCAAATAAACAATGAGATATGAGTGGTGTGCCTTGTTTGGTAAAATACGGTGCAACCCGATTTATTTGAATATTCCTCTTTAAATTTTGATTCAAGTTTTCTTCTGCCAAAATAAAGAAACTTGGTGAGATGGGGTCTCCCTGTCTAAGGCCTCTTAATGCCGGGAAAAAACGTGTAGAGTTCCCATCTACTATCACAGAGAAATGATTATTCTCTACACAGGCTTTAATCATATCTACCCATGTGGTAGAAAATCCAAACCGTTCGAAAACAGAGAAAAGAAATGTCCATTCTACTCTGTCATACGCTTTCTCCATGTCAAATTTCATGATAATATTTTGTCCAACAGTTTTTGATTTATTGATTGTGCAATTTCCTGAACAAGACACACATTCTCATGAATCGATTTAGATTTAATTAAACCAAACTATTCCTCGGAAATTAACTTGGGAAGTAAGGTACCTAAACGCTTATTTAAAAGTTTACTGATAATCCTGTATGCTACATTGCATAAGCTAATCGGTCTGAGTTGTGAAAATGAGTTTGGTGTCTCAATCTTTGGAATCAGAACTATAAAGGTGGCTTTCCATGCTCTCGGAAGTGATTTACTGTTAAAAAGAGGTAGAATTGTCTCATAAACATCAGATGCAATAATTACCCAACATACAATAAAAAATTGAGGAGTAAAACCATCTGGACCAGGGGCACTATCCGGATTCATAGAGGTTAGTTTCTCGAAGATTTCCTTTATGTCTGGAAGTCTAGATAACATGTTATTTTCCTCTGTCAGTATTTCATTTGGAATCACTTCTAATAGATCTAGGTCATTGTGTAAGGGCTCCGAAGTGAGCAATGCTTTATAGAAGTCTATAGTACCCATTTCTAATTTCTTCTGATCATGCTCAAACTGCTCTGTAATATTTGAGTAGTGGTCTCTTATTTTGCGTGCACTGATAATGGAATGAAAATACTTTGTATTCTGATCACCTTCTTTCAACAAACGTTGAGTTGCTTTTTGTTTCAAAAACATCTCAAATTGTTGCTCCCTAAGTTCAAGTTCCTTCTTAAGTTGTGTCCATATTTTGTATTTTGTTCATCCCAGTGATTTTGTAAATCAAGTTCCAAGTTGTCTATATGAGTTTTTAACTTTTCTTTTTCTGTATAAATAGTTCCAAAATTTTCTTTATTCCAAGACCGCAGAATTTGTTTTAATGCTTTTAATTGCATGCTTAGATTTATCATAGGATCTGTGTGCCCAACCTTCTCCCAATTGTTTCTAATGAGTTCAAGGAATTTAGGGTGTTTGGTCCACATGGCATGAAAACGGAAATGGGGTTTTCCGAATTTGGGAAGTAAGTGGATTGAAGCTGAGTAGGATGGGAGAGTGATCTAATAGTCGTTTGGAAAGATATTTGATCTCGTAAGGTGGTAATGTCAGTGTGTGTTCATTCATTAATATCTTGTCCAGTCGTTCATAAATTCGATGACTACCTTGATGTCCATTGCACCAGGAAAATGAATTTCCTTCATGTGGGGGTTCAAATAGTGCAAGCTGCATAATACCATTATTAAAATCTTCCATATCCCTTAGATGTGGATCCTTTCCTCCTTTCTTTTTGGCAACCGTTCTTATAGAGTTAAAGTCACCTCCTACAATCCATGGATTTGATGTAAAACTAAATTTTTGAGCAAGATTTTCCCACAGTATTTTTTGCATTTCAGCATGATAAGATGAATAAATGAAAGTCATCATCACCAAAGTAAGTCCCATATTGACTTCGGCTGTAATACTTTGCTGACATGAATCGATATGTTTTGGGTTTACATCATTTTTCTAGAACAACCAAATTTTGAGTCTTTGTTGTGCACAACAGCCATCCATGCCTAACTTATTTCTATATTTATCCAACTTGTTCACATGAACTATTGGTTCAATAATTCCTAGCATTTGTATTTTAAATTGTTTGATGAGATCTTTAATACGTAAGCATGTTTCAGCATTAGCTATGCCCCTACAATTCCAAAACAAGGTGTTAATCATTTAACTTCAAGTGTAGTAGCCTTTGATTCTCTAAGGGGCCATCAATGTTATGGTCATGTGGAACCAGATGTTCCTCATCGGATGTAACTTTTTCTAAGAAATCATCTATGGTCATCATTTTTTTTTTCTGAGGTCTAGTGTGTCAAGCAATTTAGTTTTTCTTAGATAATTTGGTTTTATGCTATGTGTCTAAGAATTAAATCCATCATCTAAGCTTCCAACGCTAAGTGTATCTATTGTTTGAAAACCTGACTGTTCATCCTCATGGATATTATTTAGGATATTAAACATATTTGTATCATTTACTGCATAACAAGGTGTGGATAGTTGAGTAAGTCCTTTGGGAATTGGATCTAAGGTGTGTTGTGATGGTGGGATTTCTATCGGTTTTCTAGGTTTTGGGATCCAAAGGTAATTTACTTTTTTCTTTTTGGGAACCCATTTGTAGTTTGTTATTGGTTGGTCGGGTTTGTTTGTAGCATGATATTGATGTTTCTCCAAGGGATACCTTCTTTCTTGGGAGGGAGTACTAAAGTTTCTTACTTTTCTACAATTTTTTAGATCATGTCCTACCATTTGGCAGTTTTGACAATACAGGGGATAGCGTTCTACTATCACCCTTTGCTTAATGATTTCTGTGCTGCCATTTGTAATTAAGACAAATTATAGAACAGATTGGGATACATCAATTTAAACACATGCCCTTGAATATCCCAGTCTAGAGAATTGACTTACACCCTCATCTGGCATTATAAAAGTACCAAGCATGGATATAATGGATTTGAAAGCACCAAGATTAGAAAAATGTGGACGTAGACCAGGTAGACCTATCCACACAGGAATCTTTATAGCTTCCTTCTGTGATGAAAAATTTGGGGTCCATCTAAAAGATCTCATGGTATGATTTCCTAAAGACCACACATTTTTTCGCAGGCTTTTTTAAAATCATCTTCATTCTCAAATCTAATCATGACATGCCGGTCATCTAAAGCCGTGATATGTACTATATTATAAAAAAGTTTTAGATTGGCGAAGGCCTGTTCAATAAAATCTATTTCAGGTCTTCCATAAGTGAACTTACCAATTAGGGTCTTTTCAAACGGTCTGGCCATCTCTCCTATTTCCTCATCTGTGAAACTTATCATCCTTTGACCTTCAAAAATTGAATATGGTTGAAATGGAACCTTATTCGTGTAATTTGGGATCATAGGACCTGTAGGTACTTTCATGTTTGTTGGATCGGTTTGGCTTCTGTAACTATTGATCAATATTTCTTTATATGTGTGTATCTTCCTTGTGGGTGAAATATGTTCCTTTCTCCCTAGATTCTAAACCTATCTTAGGTACCCGTTCCAAAGAGAGCTCCTTCCTCTTTATCTTAGATTTGAGTTTTATATATTTTTTCTTGCGATCTTTCCTAGCTATCTTTTGAACGTTAAGATGAATCGACCGACTATTCTTCAGGGTAACTTTGTAAAATTTTCTACGTGTATTTTTTCCTTTCACACCGTGGTTTGAATAGCTGCTTATTTTTTTTGAAGTTCCATAACTTAGAATCATCTTCTAGATGGTCTTGAATTTCATGGATCTGTAAGTCCTGATTTTCCCCCAATTGTTTGCTGGTTCAATGTAATGCTCTGTCCTCTGTAATATGAATCAAGAAATGAGTTCTTTCATCTTCCAATTTGCGTGCATGTGGATATGGTTGTTTCATCTATCTATCTATCTATCTGTCTGTCTGTCTATTTGTCTCTGTGTCTCTCTGTCTCTCTGTCTCTCTATTTGTATGTTTGTTTGTCTATTTGTCTGCCTGTTTGTCTATCTATCTATTTGTATGTCTGTTTGTCTGCTTGTTTGTCTATCTGTCTGTTTGTTGTATGTTTGTCTGTCTGTGTTCAAACATTTAAAGTTAGAGAAAATGTTGATTATGCAGCCCCTTTCCTTGGTCAAGGGCGGGAGGAATGTCTTACAACCACCACGGTAAAAATAAAGGTCCAAATCCAATATCTTGAATGGTCGGAGATGATTCAGTACCTATGCCACTTAGTCCGACTGCGGTGGAAAGACACTCGAGAAAATACTGGATAAATAATGCAGATCACCAAGGAGGGAAGGGTGAACCTTTAGAGCTGGCGTAGTGTGATAGGGTGATGTAGGGAGTTGTGGAGGCATTTGATGGTGAGAACAGATGAGGTGCACTTCGACAGGCCAGACACGGATCCAACTGCATGCTCAGTTGGCGCAGGTCAAGGGGGAGTCACCCCTTGTGGGTTTGGGGCAGCACCCCGAAACCTAAATAGTAGACGAGGCACGTAGATGCAGAGCGAGAGGGTCCAAGCCACACTAGTGCATAATATGGTGCAGGCGGCAGCTCTGTGTAGTGAGCATGCGGGGCTACAGCTACAAGCAGTGGCTTCGTGCGGTAGTTGTAAGGACGGTGGCTCCATGGAGTGGCCGCGTGGGCCGCGGTCGTGCGCGGTGGATGCAAAAGCGATCTCGTGCAGGGGGTCGGGGGGGGGGGGGCGTTGGCCACGTGCTAGACTGCACAGGCGATAGCCGCGCACGTGGGCCCATGCAGGTCCGTGCAGGTGGTGGTGGGACGTGGGATGCACGGGCGGCTATGGCGCGCGGGGCCGCATGGGCAGCTATTGCCCGCAGACCGTTTGGGTGAGGACAGCAAGCAGGGTTGCGTGTGATGGATATTATGTGTTTGTCAAGCCAATCACACCACCATGTTCATTTAAGTTCATTAAATTAAATATTTACATTCATCATTATTCTGGAGTAATGTTTATAATGAAGTTCATGAATGCATGCAATGACATTGTGAATTATGATGAGATCATAATATAGTGATCACTAGTATCTAAATATGTATTCTAAATATTCCTATTCTATGGATAGTTGAGACGAACATCGAATTACCAAATTAGAATATCGCTAGCTGATCCTACTTCTATAATAAGTATAGCTGATCCTATGGCTATTAGTGTGTCGACACTAAGGATAGATAGTGGGTGCTCTCTGGAGAAAAAGTTCACTGAATTGATGTGTATGAATCCCTGAATGGTATTATACCTAAATGTGAATCAGGTTGATTCATGTCACGGTTGTATGAGTGATCCACTGACTCGAGGCACCAAGGACATCTCGTGAATGGACGACTGTATTTTGACTACGATTTATGAGCCTTTAATCATGAGGTTCAAAATAAGTCATAGCTCAGGTGTAGTAAGAAGCTTAAGAAGATGATTGAGTGGTCAAGATGGGATCATTCGCCCTCATTATAAGAGGAGATTTACTCAAGGCAGATGATGCAGAAAAATATCTAGCCAAGGTAGTGAGGATATAGGAGAAGGTGTTCTCTAATGATCCCCGTGACGCATCAGTACTATTCGAATGGCGGATTAGGGTTTGGCGATAAACCATACCCTAAGTCGTTCGAGAGTCTTGCGCGGATGATGGATTATGCATATACAATAACCGATGACAGTAAAGGTTCCATGAGAGAGTTCAATAATACACAGTATCTTCTAGAGCGTGAGGTGTAGCTTGGTACCCCATATGTTAGAAACTTCACCTATTGATGGGAATAAATCGATCCTTAGTTAATTAATCTATATGTTGATATAGTTAATTAATAAGGTTGGCCAATAATTGTTATTAGGCAACTAAAGTTATTAATTAGAAAGATACATGGGCCTAGAGGGTCACACACATATGGTCATAAGGGCACTGGTAGATATATTTTACTTTTAGGGTTTTTTGGGAGATAAACATTAGGTGAAATATAAAGAGGCAATGGCTCTCATTTCAAGTACCCAGGCCAGTAAGATTTGAGAGCCCCTGCCTCTCTCCACTCTCTTTTCTGCTCATCCAAGGAGAGTATCTTCATGGTGAGAAGATCTTCTAGATTTTGAAGAAGAGTTGAATAAGAAGACGTGGAGATCCAAGCGCCAAGTGATCGCATGGATGCTTCTAGAGACCGGATGCATGAACAGCTTCAGAAAGATCAAAAGGAGTGGCAAAGTCAAGGGTGGAACGAGTTACCTAAAAGGTACACTCAATATATGATTTTAAATATCAATTATGAATCGATCAACACACTTCAACATCCATGGAATTGTGTTTTCCATGGACGAAGCAATACTGAACCCAACACATGCTTCATGAAGACGAAGGAGAAAAATATCACCCGATTTCATAAGATCAAGGAGAAGAATCTCACACAATTGTGGAAGATCTTGAGCAACTTGATGAAGGTCCCACTTATGAGGAGCTTTAATAACTATGACAATGAACTCCTTCTCAATTTTACCAACATAGTTTAGCTCACTAATTTTATTTCGATTTATTGAAAATAAAAAGTAAAAGTTTGGTGGATAGATTGCCACCTTCAATTTTGTCACAAGTTAGTTGCACATATGGATAAACCACATAGAGAATTCAGCATAATGATGATGTATTTTTCATGCAAGCGTACAACAGAACTTTGCATTAATGTTCCATTACATATTTAAGGGTTTTTGATTGAACAAAATATGCCTTACTTTGCAAGAGGCAATGCCTAGTTTCTATCAAATGAATATTTGAAGAAATTTTGTTTAACTTTTGTTTTTTGAGACGGACATTTGTGGAGCATAAAGAAGGCCCCTAACACTAGCTGGGTTGGTTTTATCAAAATTATAATAATTTTATGTTAAAAATAGTATGATCAGATTATCAATATTCAAGATGATCCTAAGCTGAACTTAAAACAAAACTCTTCTTTTGACATTAAACGTGCACATGAAGGTGTTATGTTAGTTTATAAGACAGGAAAAACTCCTTCACCTTAGACTTCTGTCTACATTGGATAAAATCAACTTTTCCGACAGTATTTTTTGGTAGTGCACATGGCTAAGTTCCTACATCATAAGAAAAGCATCGCCTCTAGAGGAGACGACCCCAGATCTAGGATATGATTTTCATTCATTCTTAAGATTTAATTTCTGAAGTCTTTGAACTAGTTATTTTATCTCTAATTGAAGGCCCATAAATAGGTCATCATCGTAAAGAATCATTTGGCCCCTAACTAGTTATTTTCTCTCTATCACTGCCGCTTATTGGCCATGTTACTAAGAGAGGGGCTGGTCTCGTGTACTTCAGCCCTGATTGTGCCACACCATCCCTTTTGTGTCTCACCACCCTAATCTCATTGTGACATTTGCTTTGCCTCATGCTCTGCTTACTTATGACACAACAATGGCCCACACGTGCCACACCTCTCCTCTAGTGTTACACCACCTCTTGCACAATGCATTTCCCTAGCTTCTCTCCATTGTATGCATTGTGTGGCAACACCCTATCCACTTCACATTGTGCAGTGCCACTTAGATAGTGTCACACCGTCCTTAGTGCACAGCACTATCCTCCTTGCATCACTCTTCCCTTCATGCTGAAATATCACACACCCATCCAACTGGGTTTACTGATAAGGTTTTGGGCCGGTACCCCAAATCCTGCAAGGGGTGCTTCCCCTTGAACCCCCTCACTAACTATGCAATGGGATCTGCATTTGTTCAGTGAAAATCATATGTCCCCCCTTTCCCCGATCGAGTGCCTCCCCATTACTCTAACATATTATGTTAACATCGTAGGGCTACTCTGCCCATTGTTTTCTAGTGTGTTCTCCCACCGTTGAATTTAGTACAAAAGATTAGTGGAATAGGGTTGAGTCTTCGTACAGTTGACCATTCATAATTTTGGAATGGGAGCTAATATTACCCTCATGGTTGTAAGATAATGATTGATGAATCCAAATGACTCATGAAAAAGTACACATATTAAGGCCACTATCCGTTTAACTGATACTATCTTTGTTTCTAATGAGAATTATAATTTCATGCATTAAATGGGATGTCTGTTAAAAAACATTTCAATACAATTTTGCATAACTTATAGGCCCATTAATTCTCATTAAAAGGATGTTTAAAATATTAATAAATTTTGCAAGTCTGAAATTATATTTAAAATAAATAAATAAAAGAGAGAGATGGAAGAAGAAGAAAACATAAAAAATCGGTTTCTAAAGAGTGCTAGCAGCAGAGCCTTTCAAACGTGACACAGCTTAAGCCAACTGCAGGCAGATCAACACAGAGGGCTCAAGCCTGCCCATGCCTAATGAGGGCCAATGCACAAACCTGAAGCGCCACTCAAAGCGAAACACAATTGTGAACACATGGACTCAATAGAAGGCCCACTTGTAGGCCGTATTCAAAGTTTAGATTGTAATCAAGACATGCACGCAGGAGAATGGTTTATTCTATTTGATTCATAGTTCTGTATGAAACTTATAAAGAGCTTAAGTTTTGAGAATTTTTAGTACAGGAATCTTGGGCAGTCCAAGAAGATTAGAAATGGACCGCCATAGGAAATCTGACGGCTTAGGAGGACCCTATGGCCAGTCCACGCCATCTAGGACCATGGGAGGTTCTTCCCAGGACTTGGGCTCGATGGCCCCCCCAAATAGCTATCTTCCAACCTAGACACACATCGGCGGTGGGAGACCATTCGGGTAGCAGGGTGAGCAACAAGAGGGGCATGAGACTTTGTCGACGGCTCCAAATGATCAAGATGACACCAGAGAGAGTCAAGGAAGACCAATATCTATGCCAACACAGAGGAAGATGAGCAGGGACACATACTGAAGTTAGGGGGTGACGATTGGGCCCCCAAACCTTTCTCACGTAAATCAAGGCTGACCGGTACCTCCCTGACTCAATCCATATGATAACGCATTTAGGAACATGTTGGAGTATATCAGTTCTAATTGAATCACATATAGAGTTGATTTCACCATGATTGTACGATCCGGCTTCTCTAAGACATTCTATCAAACACATACCTGGCATTGAGGGATTTTCCCTATTAATTACATTTTTTTGAACTTACCTAATAAAAATACTTAAAATACATATGAAATATTACACCTATAAAGCTGCATTCTATTATTATAATTTACTGATTAGTCATACAATATTATAAATATTGACATCTCAATTACTGTTATTAATTCCTATTATCTTCTATTGCTCTCTCCCTCTCTATCTAATTAATTAAACTCTTCAAAAATTAGACAAAAATATTCTCATCTTATCTCCTTGATTCTTACACTTCATTATATATCTATGATCGCCTCATCCAATTGATATATGCATATTTAAATATTCTCCTTATTATTATCATTAATATTCTCATCCCCTTTGTTCTTAAACCTTCTTGTTCTTCTTATATCTTACCAAAATAAAATTCCCTGTTCACTACCTACCTATATCTTAAAATTCCTAATTACTATAATAATCTCCAATTTAAAAATAACTTACATCTTAATTAAAACTCTAAACATCATTCTCCCACTACCTATCTTACTTACTTCATTATAATAATATAAATAATATCATTCTCCACTTACTCCCTGTCTCTAATATCCACTAACTATTAATTCTAAAAAATAGAAGTAATATCTTTCCTATTAACACCTTGCATCTACCTTCTTTATTTCTCTCTAACTCATACAACTTATTCCCACTTATTAATTACTTTCTCCCACCCTTTCACTATCTTCCTTACTATTATTATCACTTCTCTTACTCAACTTGTACCTAATTTCTTTTATTATCTTTATTATCATCTTATTTTCACTAGCAATATTTCAACTATAAGTCCATCTTTAAAGGCCAGTCCCTGCGGAGGTGACCTCACTCTTAATAAATGTATATTTGAATGAGTTTACATAATTATAATTTATTTTATTTGGGCAAATTAAAATTTCAACAACACTAAAACTAACATTGTAATTTCCCTCCATCAGTAATCCCATCCTCGACTTAGGAAAAGAGATGAACCATCGTTATTCAATTTTTGATTTTGTTCTGTTTGTCCAGTCCTAAGTTGCCATTAGTCACTCATCCTACGCCAGTCCTAGTTATCATGTGCTTATTTTAAAAACCCAGCGCGTTGCCTTCCCCTAAGGACTATGCTCATCACATTCACCTAATCCCAAGGTTTCAATCAGTCAACATAAAACCTTTCCAATATTCTCATTTCCACAAGAATCTTTTAGGAGGAATTCAACAAGAGTTAATTTTCATGAACATAATGCATTCTAGCAGTTGTTTCTCAATCCTAAAATTATTTATTAAATAGAAAGAAGGAGGTTAGTGCATATTTAAATTTCAGATCTCTAATCAAAATGACTATTCCTTATTGGTTCAAATTCCTGTTCGGCGAAAGGAAACCCAGGGCCAGCAAGGGGGGGAGGCGTCCTACGCGATCACACAGGGAGCCTCCTTCTTGCCTTCTCTTCTTTTTATGGCGTACAAACTAATACAGTAGCCGAGGCTATGGCGATACGTGATGGTCTCCTCCTCTGTGAGGAACGTAACCTTCATAATATCGTCGTGGAATCGGACTCACAGATATTAGTTGATATGTTTCGTACAGGCACATGCTCCCAGTGGCGACTACGTCGAGCGTGGAACGACATCATGCGGTGTCGCTCGCGTATCACGTGCTTTCGTCATCAGCTGAGAGAGGGAAACCAGACAGCTGATGCCCTCGCCAACCATGCGGTACACGCTCGCACCCACTCCACTCTTTTCTATTCTTGGCAGGAGCTTCCGCCCATGGCCCAAGGATGTCATCGACTCGATCGTCTTGGCTTGCCCTCCCTCCGCACACGCCGCCTCCTCGCGAGGCTTGGCCCGCGAGATTGGAGGATCGCCTGGAGCGCTGGCATACGAGGCGTGGACCGCGCCCACCTCGACTAGAGCGTCACTCCGAGCACACATGAGGATGACGAAGAACCACCCCGACTAGAGCGCCACCAAGCGCTACAATGACCTCGTGGAATTGCTCCGGAGAAATGACGACGAACACACTTCCTCGAGCGTCAGCGAGGTATCACTCATGTATCTTTTCTTTTCCCTAACTATGGGCATGGACGAGTGGGATCCTAGTGTAATTGGGATATATATACTCGATCCACGCCCATAAACATTGAAAAACACTACACTTTATAAATAAAAACCCCTTGGGTGGCACCTAGGGCACGGCTGGATCGGACTACGGGCACAACCCTAGGGTTGGACGTACCCAGCACCGTGATTTTTGCCAAAACAAAAAAAAACAAAAAAAAAATTCCTGTTTTAGATGAGCTGCTAGAGGAGTTATATGTAAAATCCATTTCTTCTAAGTTGGACCGCTGAGTAGGGTACTACCAAGTGAGATGCATCCTTCAGACATCCACAAGTCAACATTTGAAGCTCATCAAGGGAATTCCAAATACTGTGTAATGCTTTTTGGGCTGCCTAATGCTGCAACCACGTTCTAGGTACTCATGAATTCTATCTTTAAAGGGTACCTGAGAGGATTTGTTTCAGTATTTTGTTGATGATATTCTGATATAGAATTAGAATATTCATCAGCATGAGAAGCATTTGGAAACTATGTTTGAGAATTTAAGGAATTCATTATAAAACATAAAAATTCACAATTAGAGAATGGAATCCCAGCAGTAGAGTATTTAAGAAAATGAAGCCATATCATAGTGGAAGTCACTAAGTAACATCATACAATTAAATAATTTCTAGGACTATGAAGCTATTACAAAAGATCAATACCCAATTATGAAGACTAGGCTCAACCTCTAACAGCTCTGTAAAGAAGAATTCCTTAAATTCTCTAACAATACAGAAGCAACATTTAAAGAACTGAAACTAGTGCTTTCATCCACTCTAGTGCTTTAAATACCATATTTATCATTATATTTTATAGTTGAAACAAACACTTTTGGTCACGTTGTAGGTGGAGTATTGCTTCAAAGATCTCATCCCATCCTTTATGTAAGCAAAGCTTTTCACATTGAGGAAAGTTTCTAACTATGAAACATAATTGATGCAATTCATCTGGGATATCATAAATGGAAACATTACCTTATGTTTCAAAAATTCTTTATGTACAAGTTTAGTCTGAGATTTATATCAGGTAAAAAATAAGTTTCCTTGCACTATCATGAGCGCTTATCTAAATTTGTTAGGTTAAACTTTGAAAATAAATATAAGTTTGGGAAAAAGAATGTGGTAGAAGATGCACTTTCTAGATCATCAACTGAAGAAGAAGAATCGTGCCAATCCCCAACAGTCATGCATTGGCTAGAAAAAGCATCATTTATTAAGAAATTGTTGATGAACCCAAGTTATATAAAAAATAAAACTATAGTAGGAAAAAACTGTAAGCTATCTCAAATAACTCCAAAAATTTGAAATTAAATATATCAAGACCTCATTTGCTCTGAAAATCTTATTGAGCCTAAAGCTGAATCATCATTAATTCCTTTGATGCTTAAAAAATTTCATCAGAAGAATATTTCTGGAAATATTTTGGAAGGGAATGAGGAATGTCTTCAAGACCTACATCTTCGATTGTAATATATGTCAACAACACAAGTAGTGAACATTAACAGCAGCTTGAATTCTCCATCACTGCCCATTCCAAATCAAATATGGGCAGACACCATAATGGATTTGATTGAAGGGTTGCCCAAATATAATGGTTTTGACTCTATCATGGTGATTGTGGGCAGACAGCGTATACACATTATTTAATAATAAAACATCTTGTTCAGCTCATTCTACTACAAACTTATTTTCCAAATAACTTATCAAGATATATGGAATAACCCATTCAATTATTTCTGATAGAGGTAGACTATTTACAAGCCATTTTTTAAAAGAACTACACAAGCTTCAAGGCACACAGTTAAAGTTCAGTTCTTTATACCACCTAGGAAGAATGGATTGATGGAGGTCACTAACCAAGGATCACAGTGTATGGTAGAGGCCTATCCACAGTGTTTCAAGTCACAACATCCAAAAGGTAGATTCAGTGGCTTCACTAGGCCAAATACAATTATAACATCTATTTCCACACTTCAATTAATACCTCTCCATTCTAGGCGGTATATGGTAGAGGCCCTCCATCCTTAGACATGGTTCAGTAGCCTCATCATCTGACTCCATTGATCAACTTTTTGTGAGAAAGACTTGATGCTCACGACTCTTAAAATGCACATAGCTTAGTACCAGTAAAGGAGGAAATTACAAGCTGATAAACACAAGCCTGATGAATCATTTCAGGAAGATGTCATGGTTTATCTCAAAGTTTGAACTTATAAGATGAAATAACTAACTAAAAATGGCTTTAAAGAAACTGGGGCCAAGTCTTTTCACCCATTCAAAGTCTTATTAAAAAATTCCTTCTGTTGCTTTTCTTCTATATTTATCCCCAGATTCAACACCACATCTAATATTTCATGCGTCAAAATTAGAAAGGGCCCTAGGAAACACACACAATGCTTAACCCTTCCCTTTCCTTTCTAACATCTGAATTTGAATGGCAGATTTTTTCGGAAGACATTCTTGAGTATGGCAGACTTCTCAAGGTCCAGAAGTACAAGTTTAAATGGGTCAACCTTCCAGAATGTAAAGTCTCATGGGAGCCCGCCCAATTACATAAGAGTATGTTTCATTATTTCAATCTCCAGGGACAAGCTTAATGTTTTTTGGGGGCACTATTGATGTGTTCTCTCCAAGAACATTCCGAAGAGGAACCACTAAAAGATGTTGAACAATGCCAGCATGTGGAAAATAAAGAAAGACATGGTAATCTTATAAATATGAACAGGATAAAAGAAAAATAGTTTTCCAAGAAGTCAGCAATACTGTTCTGGAAACACGGCCTGCAGTTATAGAATAAGAGAAGCTTGTGTCTAGAGGGAAGGATATTTTGGTTTTTCTGTCAACCGTTTCTTGTTCTCTCCAACATTTCTATTCCGTCCTTCTCTCTCATTCTACTTTTTTATCAAGAACTAATATGGTTTTGGTTATTTGATTTGATATTGACTTACCTATAACATTCCACAAAAGAATCAAACTACTACCCTTTGATGGAGGGTAAAATATCCTGGAGCTAATCTTCTTGATCATTCTTTCTAAGAATTGAAGTATGTATTCTTACTTCAAAGGAGGCCCATTCATTGGTCTCTAAACATAGATCCTAATAGAGATGTCTGCCTGTTGCCTCGCATAGTCTTCTGATGCTTGCTAATGATGTCATTAATTGAAATATTATTGATCTTTCAATTGCAAATATTTTTCTTCAATGATACTTCAAATGCATGGAAGCTAGATTTTATTTACTTGAGGATATAGCTGAGGCAAGTAAAATAAGAGTTTTACGCGATAACGACTCATGATACCAAATGATTCTACTTTTGTTTAACCATCACAACAGAAATCCCCACTGTTCCCCTTAAAGCATAAACATGTCTTGCAGTCAATTCATATAGCTGAAAATTCTATTGATAAAGTAACCTAACTTGTTCTAAAAGGGCATCAAGTAAAAAGAAGACTCAATCGAGAGACATCAAAAGACGAGTATTATTGGGTGAATGTTAGTTTCTTAATACAAAACTGATGGTAAAATATCTGTTATGGGCCAAAAAATGACACTGTATTTGATTGGTGAATCTCATAAAAGGAATATACAAATGAGATTAAATAAAGAAGGCTGGTGAATAACGTCAACGAAAAATCTCAAATTTCATAAGACAGACCAGGGTTTTCATTTCATAGATATTTTAATTGTCTAGGAAAAAATATAAGCATTTAATATGACAATATATTTGAATATTTAACTCTCATTAATCCAGAAAAGGCACTTCACTAAAAAATTACGAGTCCCTTTAATTGATTCCAAAAGAATTATTATTTATCATAATAGTGACAAAAAAGGGGATGATATTTAGAGGGCCAAACATTAGAAAAAGGAGATTCCATCAAAGTGCATTTTTTGATTCCTTCCTTTGCCCGACCAACAACGTGGTAGCCACAGCCTTTGACATGAAGAGAGAGACATCTACTTCATATATGCACTCTCTCTTTCTCTCTCTAAAGCGCATGTAGAGAGAGAGACTTTCTCGAGCATGTAAAGCCATGCCACATGCCCTGCCGCCCCGCATGATGTAACCTCCACGCACACTCTCTCTCTAGCATCTAGAGAGAGAGATCCACTTCTCCATGTCTCTCTCAAATATCTATGCTAAATATAGTAGGCCCATCGATCCTTTTCTCTCTGGATGTGACCGGCAGCAGACATTATCCATTTTTTTCATTATCTCTCTCTCTAACAATCTTGTCAACTCTGTAGAGCATGTACAGGCTAGTGAGAGAAAGTATCTCATATATCTCTAAATCGTACTTGTAAAACTCGTTGGATATCTTAAACCCATCCCTCTCTCTATATCTGCCGCCGGTGGGATGTGACTGTAATGTTCCCACTGATGTCTCTCTCTCTACATCTATGGGAGTTCGGACTCATGGGTTCTGCATATTCTTCTACAGCGAAAATATCTCCATCTCTCTCTCTACACGCCATGCGGTTACAAATATTTAGAGAGACATCTATGAATTGGCTTACCTCTCTTCATGCTGAGCGGCCCTGGACAAATAGAGAGAGAGATAGATGGATAAGTTGATAGAGAGATAGAGAGATGAACAGAGAGATATATGGAAAGAGAGATAGAGAAAAATAGTAAGATAGGGAGATAGAGAGAGATAAAGAAAGATAGGGTGAGGGAGATTGATAGAGATTGATGGAGATAGATAGAGAGATACATAGGGAAAGATAGAGATACATGGAGAGAGATTGATAGAGATAAGTGGATAGAGATAGGGATACAAAGAGAGATAAATAGGGAGAAAAAAGATAAGTAGACAATAGAGATAGATATAGATGGATGGAGAGAGAGATAAATAGCAAGATAGATAGATGGGGAGAGAGATAGAACGAGAGTGATAGCTGGAGAGCGAGATAGAAAGAGAGAGATAGATGGAGAGCGAGATAGAACGATATAGGTATACGAAGAGACATATAGAACGATAGAGATAGATGGAGAGAGAGTTAGAAGGATAGAGATAGATGGAGAGAGGGATAGAAGGATAGAGATAGATGGAGAGAGAGATAGAAGGATAGAGATAGATGGAGAGAGCGATAGAACGATAGAGATAGATGGAGAGAGCGATAGAACGATAGAGATAGATGGAGAGAGCAATAGAACGATAGAGATAGATGGAGAGAGCAATAGAACGATAGAGATAGATGCAGAGAGAGAGATAGAACGATAGAGAAAGATGGAGAGTGAGATAGAACGATAGAGATAGATGGGGAGTGAGATAGAACGATAGAGATAGATGGAGAGAGATAAACGAGATAGATAGATGGAGAGCGAGATAGAATGAGATAGATAGATGAAGGGCGAGATAGAAAGAGATATGTAGATGGAGAGCGAGATAAATAGAGACAAATAGATAGATGGAGATAGAGACGGAGAGAGAGAAAGAGAGAGGGAGGTAGAGAGTGTGCCACCGAGAGAGAGATAAAGATATATAGAGAGAGATAAAGATAATGAGATAGAGAGAGAGATAAAGATATAGAAAGAGAGAGACAGAGACCTGCTAGGAGCCGACAAGGGCCGCTGCCGGTGGAGGTTTCCCAGAAGCGCTGTTGCGGCCGCCACCCGCCAGCCTGTAAAACCCACAGAAACCTCGTAAATTGACCCGGAAAGAGAGAGAAAGAGAGGAGAGAGAGATGAGCATGAGAGAGAAGTATCCACAGAAACCTCTTAAATTGACCCGAAAAGAGAGAGAAAGAGAGAGAGATGAACATGAGAGAGAAGTACACACAGAAACCTCGTAAATTGACCCGAAAAGAGAGAGAAAGAGAGGAGAGAGAGATGAACAAGTGGAAGTTTCCGAGATGCCCGGGGAATAGACAAGCAGGGAATCTGTATAACTCTCTCTCTCCTCTATCGCTGACTGTCTCTCTTCCATTCTCGACGGCGGGTAGAGAGATGTTAGAGAGAGAGATGGCAGAGACTCAATTTTGGGTAATTTTTCCCTAAAAAGAAATTGGAAATTTCTCACATCCGGCAATTTCTCCCTAGAGAGAGATAAACGCCTACCTGGAACTCTGTGTCTCTCTCTCTATCTCTCTCTATCTCTATCTCTCTCTTGGTTTTCCACCCTCTTGTAACATTCTTGCACGAGGCAAGAGAGAGAAAGGTGCCTCTGCTCTCTAGCTTACCGTCTCTCTCTTGTTTCCTTTCCCATGCAACTTTCTCCCGAGAAGAGGAGAGAGAAAGGGGCGTTCAGCTCTCTTTCTCTCTCTTGGTTTTCTCTCTTTCTCCGAAGAGGCAGGAGAGAGAAAGGGGTCTCTCTCTTGGTTTCTCTCAAGAGGCTAGAGAGAGAAAGCTGTCCCTACTCTCTAGCACCCTATCTCTCTCTTGGTTTCTCCCTACCTGCATCTCTCTCTCTCTCTATATATATATATCTCTCTCCCACTTGCAGCTTCCTCCTGAGAGGCAGGAGAGAGAAACGAGTCTCTCTCTCTATTTCTTTCTCCCACGTGCAACTTCCTCCTAAGAGGCAGGAGAGAGAAACGAGTCTCTCTCTCTCTCTATTTCTCTCTGGATTTCTCCATTTGCAGCTTCCTCCTAAGAGCGAGGGAAGCGAGAGAAAGACGTCTTCACTCTGTAGCTCTCTAACACTCTCTCTCTTCCTCCTTAGATGCAGGAGAGAGAAACGAGACTCTCTTTTTCTCTCTCTTGATTTCTCTCTCTGTATCTCTCTTATTTTCTCGGGGGGACGGAGTGTACATTTTGAAAAAAACCCATATTTTTAAAGGTTCGCCCATTTGGCACCGTAAAATTACTTTATTTCTCATTCTTAAAATACAGTACGGTCCAATCCGACGTTCCGTACGGCCGTAGCCAATCGCCGCCTTTTGTACGTCGACGCCTGCACGACCGTCCGACGTGCACCGATTGCTCACTCTCCGCCGTCCGATTATTTACGGCCCCCAGGTCCAGTCTTTCTTTTTTTTTCCTTTGTCCCCCCGTTTCCTTGATATTTGCATTTTTTTCCCTAAAAGAAACTAACGAGGAGGTGCTTCGAGAAGAATTTACGCAGTACGCACTGCAGCGTAAGAGAAGAATTCTTAGAATTTTCTGACGTACAGAGAATAAATAAAATAACTCTCGGAGAGATTTTCCCAATTTTAAGGAAGTTTAGGGTAAGTAAATAAAAATAAAAGTTTTCAGGACTTTTCGTGCCTTGCGGTTATGGGATTAATATAAATAGTTGCCTCGTCTGCTTTAGTCCAGAAGCGCTCTCTTATTCCGAGGAACTGCCGCGGGAGGAAGAGGGGGAAGTGGCGAAGAGCGTGGGAAGTGCTTCGAGAATCGTCGATCGGCGGTAGAAAGAGTTCGATTCAACTTTGTCTTCTCGGTTTCTCTTCAGCGGTAATCCGTCCACTTCCTTCTCGCTTCTGATGTCGTTGTTCTTCGCGCGAGGGTTTCAGATCTGGATTTGCTGTTGATTTTTCGAGTTTCGATGCCGTCGTGATCTGTAGTGTGGCATTCGTCTTTGTTGTCGGCTCGAGGCCCTTAGTTTGCTTCGATTACAGTTTTTTTCTGCTACATTAGCTGTAATTGCTTCTGTTCCCCTCTGTCTGCGATTGTATGTTGTGTTTGCAGGGTTATGAGTGTTTAAAAGAGCTCCGATCATGTATTTATTAGCTGGAATGACAATTTTGCTGTTATTTTTGTTGAAATGGAAGTACATTTGTCCTTTTCCCTCGCGTAGCGGTGTCTAATGTTCTGTTTACCTCATTCAATGGAGTTATTATCTTTGTAAATATTTTTGGTTGAATCCTGGATTCTGTCCTTTGGGAAGATGATTTACGTGATATCGGTTATTCTAGTTATTTATTGCGTTCGTTGAATATCGGTATTCATCTTTAAGTAGAACGTTTTTTAAGGAGGCTCTCATTTGTAACGGTTTCGTAGCCTGTTGGAGTATCTAACTGTTTTCATCCTAAGAATCTCTGCTAATTTTTACCCTCATAGCGTAATCTTACCGGTGGTTCAAGTTACTGTTCTTTGTGTCTGATTGTGTGATACTTATTTATGCCTTGATAAACACTCATCACACGTTAAACCCGCTCTCGCTTTTATTTATTTATTTATTAAAATCAGTTTGTTATACGATCACTTTATAATCTCGCTGGTTATTATGCAAAGTCTGATTCCCAATTTCCTTGTCTAGTCGCTTTTTACTTTGTCGCTAAATGTATTGCCGATGTCATTTTAATGCATGTTCCTTATTTTGTGAATACTTGATTGCTTCTTGCAGTAAAAGTTGAATATCTATCTTATGTTTCTCGCAAGGCTGTTGAACTTTCGACCTACCAATTACTAGGAGTTTCTATTTCAATCGACTGAGTAACTTAACTCTATATCTTAGTCAAATGAAAGTTAACATGCCAACTGAGCTCGCTCAAACAAACTCCTACTTTATCCATCGCATCTTAATCTCTGTTAGAAAGGACAATTCTCAGTAATGAACGTTCTTTCTTGTTGCCGCCAAGGTTATCAACAGAGAACTTCCGTTGAACTTTTGATTTCCTTATTTGCCTTAGACGTTATACTTGATTTGAAATTGTTTTTCTCGATCTTTAAACAGCATTGCCCGTCAACTGTGTTTTGTGGTTCCTCTATTCTTGTATTTTTGTAATAGTAAATTTCAGACATTCCCCTTGGGATCTAACTATGCGTAAGCAGAGGGTTTATTTTTCTTTCAAGTTCTCTCTCGTAATTCAATTCTTGAAATATTATAAGTGAAAACTCTCAAAAGTTGGCGACAGCAAATTCTTAGGTACCCTCAAACTAATTTAAAATTTAAGTACGTTGTTTGTTTGCTCACTTGCATCTAATTTGTGAAAGTTTCCTCCGTTAATTCTGTTTTCCTTTGTTTGATGATTGCTCAGTATTATCCTTTGTGAAGGTTCTGTCATGGTGAGGAAGAGAAGGACAGACTTACCAGGCGCTGGCGAGAGCTCCGGGCCTCCAGAGGCTACTGGCCCCGGAGAACGCAGACCTCCTCAGCAGCGTGGTCAGGAGAGATTCCAAATGACGCAAGGCCAGCAAGGAGGAGGTGGGGGAAGGGGTTGGACCCCACCAAATCCTAATCAGGGTCCACTTCAGGGAGGTCGAGGACAAGGCCGTGGTGGATACCAGCCGCGTGGCGGAATGCAACAGCAGCAGCCTCATTACTCCGAGCACCAGGGACGTGGCGGGTATCAACACCGCGGCGGGATGGCGCCACCACAGCCTTATCAAGCTGTGGGTGGAGGTGGCCGTGGAGGCAGCCCCTCTTATGTTCCGTCAAGGCCTTCGTGTCCCGAGCTGCACCAAGCCCAGCCTTCTCTTTCAACGCATCCGTCACCATCACAGGCCTCCTCATCTCGTTCAGTGGAAATTGTTTCTGCAGAAATGACATTTCAGGTTGAGCAGATTTCGCTTCAGACTGAAAGGGTACCACCTGAGAGCTCCAGTGTGATTGTGCCTGTTGCGCCTTCGAGCAAATCGATTAGGTTTCCCACACGACCTGGGAAGGGAAGTGTTGGAATGCGTTGCATTGTTAAGGCTAACCACTTTTTCGCACAGCTCCCCAAGACAGATCTTCACCAGTATGACGTATGTTTTACTTTTTATTTGCTTCTTCCCTTACATTTTTTATGTGATAGTGGAAATGCTCTAAGCCTTCCTTCAATTTTGGCAGGTCTCCATTACTCCGGAGGTCACCTCTCGAGGTGTGAACCGTGCTGTTATGGAGCGTTTGGTTAAGACGTATAGGGATTCCCATCTGGGTGGAAGACTCCCAGTCTATGATGGGCGTAAAAGCCTGTACACTGCGGGAGCGTTACCGTTTACATCAAAAGAATTTACCATCGCTCTTGATGATGAAGAAGAAGGCATGGGAGGGCCTAGGTTTACTCAGAAGCCATATTTTTTTCTTTCGATTTTTTCCTAAATCATTTTTTGCTTACCTTTCTTCTATTTGATAACAAACAGAAGAGAAAGGCAGTTCCGTGTGGTGATCAAGTTTGCGGCTCGCGCGGATCTTCATCACTTGGAGTCGTTCTTATCAGGGAGGCAAGCTGATGCCCCTCAAGAAGCACTCCAGGTGCTGGACATTGTTCTGCGCGAGCTTCCCACAAAAAGGTCGCCATATCTTGTTGAGAAAAATCTGAAGATTTAGTAATGTAATTAATGTTTGTGGCTCTAACTTTATAGCATTCATTATAATTTGACTCCATCAGGTATTCCCCAGTTGGAAGGTCCTTTTATTCTCCTCATCTAGGGAGAAGACAGACACTGGGCGAAGGGCTGGAGAGCTGGCGGGGTTTCTACCAGAGCATTCGACCCACACAGATGGGTTTATCCCTGAACATTGGTAATTTCGAGCTCAACAATCTGTCATCACGAGATATATCTTTTGATTTTGGTTGACTTGTATTTCCAAAGTTTGAGTCATTCTTTTTTTTAATTTCGAAGTTTGAGATTCTTTATTGATGCTTAAAAGTGGACGATCCAAGTTGTTACTGGAAAGATATAGGTCTCGATGTCTTAGTATTACTGTCAACTATAGTTATTAGTGACTCATTTTTTCTCTGGGACAGACATGTCGTCCACTGCGTTCATTGAACCCCTCCCTGTGATTGAGTTCGTTACTCAGTTGCTTAGCAGGGATATTACCTCCAGGCCTCTCTCTGATGCCGACCGAGTGAAGGTATCAACCATCTCTTTTCCCGTTTGTGTCCGGCTTATTTTTCTTAAATTATGCAACTTAATTGCGTCCTCATCTTTCAGATCAAGAAGGCTCTTCGAGGAGTGAGAATTGAAGTTACTCATCGCGGTAACATGCGACGAAAGTACCGCATCTCTGGATTAACATCACAGGCAACCAGGGAACTCACGTACGATCACCATAATTTCAACTTTTTTAACTGTTCTTTCGAGCTTTACATGATGATAGCTCATAGTTAAATGACCTGGTGGTTCCAGATTCCCTGTCGACGATCGTGGGACGATGAAGTCTGTAGTTCAGTACTTTCAGGAGACTTACGGATTTGTTATACAGTACACCTCGCTGCCTTGTTTGCAAGTGGGAAATCAGCAGCGACCAAACTATCTTCCCATGGAGGTCAGCTTCTCATTGCCTTCATTCTAGAGATCCCAAAATCAATGGTTTCTTTTTCTTTGAATCAACATTCTCAATTTAAAATTTTTTTGGGATTCCAGGTCTGCAAAATCGTCGAAGGACAGAGGTACTCCAAGCGATTGAATGAGAGACAGATTACACAACTTCTCAAGGTTACTTGCCAGCGACCAGTAGACCGGAAGATGGACATTCTGCAGGTATTTAATCTTGGCGTTTATCATGCTGTTCTTTCTGACATCAGTATAAATTTATGCGTGAATCTGTCTCTCTTTATTCCTCCAGACAGTTCATCATAATGCCTATCAGAATGATCCGTATGCCAAGGAATTTGGCATTAAAATCAGTGACAAGCTTGCTTCCGTGGAAGCTCGAATTCTCCCGCCACCTTGGGTAATCCTCAAATGGAACAACTACTTTTTCATTGAAGCTGTGGTTTTATTTCTAATACTCTTTTCCTCCCTGGCAGCTCAAATATAATGAGACCGGTAGAGAAAAAGAATGTTTGCCCCGAGTTGGTCAATGGAACATGATGAACAAGGTAGGTTCTGGCCATCTATCCAAAATTTCTTTCTTCGAATTAATTCTTAAAAAGTGAGCTTTCTATCTTTTTCTGCAGAAAATGTTCCACGGGGGCAAGGTTCACAACTGGATCTGCATCAACTTCTCCCGCAACGTTGCGGATGGGCCAGGCCGAGATTTCTGCCATAATCTTGCTCAGATGTGCCAAGTCTCCGGCATGGTGCGTTGTTGGGCTGTAATATCAGCATTGTCGTTCATACATGTTTCTCTACTGACATATCTTTCTTTCTCTCTCACTCTAGGATTTCGTCTTAGAGCCGGTGTTGCCTTTGCTGTCCGCTAGGCCGGAACATGTGGAGAGGGCTCTGAAGAGCCGATACCATGACGTAATGAACATTCTCCGTCCCCGGGGAAAGGAGCTTGATCTTCTCATAGTTATCTTACCAGACAACAACGGCCCTCTTTATGGTAACAAATTCTTTAAATCCCACATTTCATAACAAAATTTTCAAAAACCCCAGATTTTAAGACTTGATTAATTCCTAGGGGAGCTGAAGAGGATCTGCGAGACGGAGCTTGGTCTGGTCTCACAGTGCTGCCTGACCAAGCACGTCTTCCGGATGAGCAAGCAGTACCTCGCCAATGTCGCGTTGAAGATCAATGTGAAGGTGGGGGGGAAGAATACTGTTCTCGCCGACGCACTGAACGGGTGCATCCCCTTGGTTAGCGACCGGCCTACCATCATATTCGGTGCTGATGTCACCCATCCCCATCCTGGGGAAGACTCGAGCCCCTCCATCGCTGCGGTAAATTGGCCCTCCCCTCTGCGAGAATTCCCTCTCAAGTTTTCAACGGTCGGGATGGTGTTGGTTGGCAGGTGGTGGCATCGCAAGACTGGCCCGAGGTGACCAAGTATGCCGGCCTGGTCAGCGCACAGATGCATCGTCAGGAACTCATAGAGGATCTGTTCAAAGTGTACCAAGACCCAGTTAAAGGGACAGTCACGGGTGGAATGATCAAGTATAAATCTGTCGCCTTCCCTGCTAGTAAGATGCAAGCCTTACCGCCGAACATTTGTTGTGCTCCTCTTTCAGAGAGCTCCTGATCTCCTTCAAGAAGGCAACGGGGCAGAAGCCTCAGCGAATCATCTTCTACAGGTTCTCCGTCTCTCCTCTCTATCCATTCTTCCTCGTTCAACGTATCTCTATCTATCTCTCCATCCATCCATCTCTCTCTCCCTCTCTCTTACCATCTGCATCTTATGTATTACTGTTGTGTGGCGGCAGGGACGGGGTGAGTGAAGGGCAGTTCTACCAGGTCCTGTTTTACGAGCTGGATGCCATCAGGAAGGTGGGATTTGCCATACCCGACCTCGTCTTTCTTTGTTATTTCTGGACACTGATTCAATCTGTTCTCTTCAGGCCTGTGCATCTCTGGAACCCAACTACCAGCCACCGGTGACGTTTGTGGTGGTGCAAAAGCGCCACCACACCAGGCTGTTCGCTAACAACCCCGATGATCATCACTCAGTCGACAGGAGCGGAAACATACTCCCTGGTTAGACAAGACGAGACAGGACAGTCGCATTAGCCTCTTTGCCTCTCCTTGTCATGTTACAACACCTCGTCCTTTGCTCTTTCAGGCACCGTCGTCGATTCCAAGATTTGTCACCCTACTGAGTTCGATTTTTATCTGTGCAGCCATGCCGGCATCCAAGTAAGTTCTGCTTCCCATCCCAACCCACTCTCTTTTCCTGGCTGGCATCTTCCCTTCATCTTTTTCTTTCAATTATATATATAAATATATGTACATATCTCCTTATCTTGCTGTCCATCTATCTTTCTCTCTCCCTCTTTCTATCTTCATATCTTACAGTTTTTTAATTCTCTATTCATCCATCTTTTTCTTTCAATTGTATATCTAAATAAATATATGTACATATCTCCTTATCTTGCTCTGTCCATCTATCTTTCTCTCTCCCTCTCTCTATCTTCTTATCTTACGGTTTTTTAATTTTCTCTATTCATCCATCTTTTTCTTTCAATTATATATATATATATATATATTTATATATATATATAAATATGTGTACATATCTCCTAATCTTGCTCTATCCATCTATCTTTCTCTCTCCCTCTCTCTATCTTCTCATCGTACACTTTTTTTTATCGTCACTATTCATCCATCCATCCATCCATCATGCATATTTTTTATCTATTCATTCATCCTTTCATATCTACATCTGCTATTATTTTTGATCTATTCATTCATCCTTTCATATCTACATCTGTTATGTCATCAAATGTTTATCTTCACACATTCTTTCTGTCTATTCTTTTAAGCTTTCTTTCTCTCTCTCTCTAGATTTCTTGACATATCTGTGCCATGCCAGGGCACAAGCCGGCCTGCACATTACCATGTGTTGTGGGATGAAAACAAGTTCACGGCGGACGAGCTCCAGTCCCTCACCAACAACCTGTGCTACACGTAATATTTCATTTTTTGCCGTCCCCGAGAAGAGTAAATCATTTTTTCATTTTTTCGCTGACTTGAGGATCTGATTAATTTGCAGATACGCAAGGTGCACCCGTTCAGTCTCCATCGGTAAGCACATCAACTAATTTAGCTACATTCTCTATTGGAGTGTCGTCAAAGGAATAGCTGATTGTATTGTCTTTATGGTGTGTGCAGTGCCACCGGCATACTATGCCCATCTGGCGGCGTTCAGGGCGAGGTTCTACATGGAGCCCGATAACTCAGACAGTGGCTCCGTTTCGAGTGCGGCAACTCCGGCGCGCGGCGCGGGGCAGCGCAGCACCCGCGCTCCGGGCAGCACCGCGGTCCGACCCCTTCCCGCCCTTAAGGAGAACGTCAAGCGGGTCATGTTTTACTGCTGACTTCTTGGGCACACATTTTGTCATAGCCAAGACCTAGGTTTGTTGGATGTGCTGCATTTTGATGGTTGTGTTTATTTTCTGGGATATTTCTGGTAGGTTTCTGTGGCTCTCTTCTATAATATAGTTTCGGATCGTCCTGGACGTGGATGATGGACGGGACGAGACGAATTTCGTCCCGTCCGATGTCAGGATTCAGTGTAGGAACGAAGGACGGGATGAATTTTCCTCCAGTTCTCCCGGGACAAATTTTCATCCCGGCGGGGAAAAAACCGTCGGAGGAGAGAGAATCCAAATGGACATATGTAAAATTATAACAGTTTGCAAGCGCGAAAAAAATACAGGGACTTTGATGCAAGTTGTATTGCGAGGCCACGTGGCTACATCTCAACTGTCGTATGAGAATTTGACAGTTTTTTGTCCACATTCGTCTGTCCATCGCCTGAGACCTTTGGACGGACGGTTTTTTCGTCCCACAGGACGAAAACCGTCCTGTCTGGTGGTCCCGAATTTCGTCCATACCCTTGGATGGGACAATTTTTTTGACCCAGAATGAAAAAATCATCCCGCTGAGTCCCTGAACTATACTCTATAATCTCTTTCTAGATGTGGATAATATATGTAAAAAGAAAAGGGAGAGAGTGTCTGTGTTATCCTCTTGGCTCCTTTCCATTCTTCTGTTGGTCCCACAGAAATCAACATATTAGTCTACCCTTCAAATACACATCATCTCACATCTAGGAACAAAAATTTACTGTAGAAGATACTGTAATTTCAAAGTTTAATGCTTATTTTCTGATTTAACTAAATGACAGCATTAGTTCCAAGAGAAGAATTTTTTCATCAAGTATGATACTTGGTTAAGAAGTTGTAGTCTAGGTTTTCCAGTAAAATTAACAATAGTTGAATCAGTAAACTAGATCAAGAAAATACAGTGCAATCAGGAATGAATTTTTTTTTTGAGAAAGGATGATTTAAGCAAATGGAGGTGTAATTGAGCTAGAAGATTTCTATGCAGATCAAACCGATTTTAAAGATAAGATTTAATAGAAATAAAAATAGATCTCAGGACAGCTAATCTCACCGTCCTTATTGTCGTTTTCGTATTTTTGCTAAGGAGCCTCTTCTGTGCAGTGAAATATGAAGAGTAAGAGCTGTAAACTGGAGTCTCAGGAAGATTCTATTGCACTATTGTTTGAGGCACTGGTTAGGAACTTCTTCCACAGGATAATGGATAAAAATTTCCATTAGGAGAGGAAAGTTTTTACTTAGGGGAAGAGTAAGAGAGGGTTTCTTTTTTTGGCTGAAAAGAGAAAAATAGAGGAGAACAGATGAAAAGGAAAATATGTGGAGAGAACGACATAATGTTTCGTGTATGCACATGCATGTGTATATATATCATAAATCTATCATTGAGTTGTTTCAATATGGGCATGATATACATGGGTAGAGATCAAGTTGAGAGTAATTATATGATGTACATAACTTTAATTTATGAAAATGGTTAAGTTACCCCTTGCCTTGTTTAGGTGCCATGTTCTCCACTTCCAAGATACAACCCTATGTAGGGGCACCCAATCATCTTTTGTGATTAAGAAGATCCTTTATGCCAACCAAAAAGACTTCCGCCAATCCACTGTTTTAGTTCTTTTGTGCAACTTGATTTTGATGATGGCTTCAGGTATTTTTGTTTTTTCTTCATATATGTATTTTATTTCATCCTTAAGATAATTCTAAAAGGCTTTGTTTTTCTTACTTTCCATCTTGATATGAGACATCTCTAGGATGTGTCCAGTTGTGTAACATGTGCACTTGTACTTTTTTAATGGCCAACTGGGCCATAGCGTAATAATGTATGCTCCAAAATACACATTAGCATGAATACCCATGACAATTAGACAGTGTGACTTTTGATGAAATTTACTGAGTCCATTTGAATACAATTTACTTTTGCATTCAGTGGATTAAGCTTGATCATTCATAGCGGATGAGAGCCTTCCTTATTGTCCTTAACACTCAATGTATCAGCTCTATCTTCTTATATTTTCGAGATGGTATTAGTAGGCACGACCAGGAAGTCATCCCTTGTCATGGTGACTTGACCTGGGTTCCCTGGTTCCATCATATGAATGACATGCCAAATTGGTCCATTATGTAGCTTCCCCCAGTTTCATGTTTTGAGTTGTAATGAAGATGTTGAAAAATCAGTTCGAATTTAATACATTTTTTCTAACTGGGATGTCTACGATTTGCTAGTGGACCATGTCCTAGAGGAGTGTGGAGAGTAAAAATTATACTTCATAAATTATGACAGGCAAGTTCTGTGTATGAGTTGATTGAACTCCGTTTGCCTTATGAAGTACTCAATGTATCTTGGCACCTCACATGTGGGTGACTCAATGCGTTGATTAGTTTCGATCGATAAAGATTAACTAATGAACAAGTTAAGTATATTTTTATTTAACTGGACTAACCAATAAGTAGTTATGTTGATGATGGATTCAATATGGCTGGTTCATATGCCTAAAGGGTCACATACACAAGTTCATTGGGCGTTCAAGGCTATGTTTAATGTAATACCTAATATAGAATGGTGTCATTTTATACCCAATAAACCTAATTTAGTTTTTTAATGAATACCTATATTAGGTATGAAATGAAAACATTCTACAATATCCAAATTTTTTTAATAACTCGATCAAATAACCAAATCGTTGTAGATTTGATTCTGCACAATGCATTGTGATCATTTAAGTATTTTTATTTTGATTTTTATAAATCTCTGATAAAATCATCTTTACTTCTACCACATGAATATTGATTCAAATATTAATCATGTGTACATATCCCCCCATCAGTTTAGAAAGCATAATTGATGAGCCAGAAATTAGGGTTAAAATGTCATTTAAGGCTTCTGGTTTGTGCAACAATATTTACAAGTTCCTTACGAGCAGAGGGCAAGCATGGGACAAATCCCCAGAGTGCAAGTATTGAAAAAGTGAATTTTATCTTTGATTTCTACTTTTTAGGATCTCTATATTTAGTGTAGGAAACAAATCTAATTTAACAAAAGCATACTAGTGAAAAGTAATTTAAAATAATTCTATGATGGTTAGAAAATATTAAATCTATTTAACGATATTGCGCTGGTTGTTTGATAGAAAATTGTATATTCAAATTTTATAGAATAATTATGGGAACTTTGATAGAAAATTGTAATATTGAAATACTAATCAATTCTAATTAAAATACCTTCTCCGATGCTTCCACATCATCACGTGACAGTTGAGGTAGATGAACCTGAGTAGAGTGGATCAGATGAAAGCGATATTGCGCTGGTTGTGACGGAGATGATGGCAAATGCGTGTCAATGAGCGGTGTAACGGGGGCGAATGACAACGATTTCACCATCGCTGGTGAGACAGATATGGAAGTGGATACCTGTAGAAAAGTGGCAGAGCTGAAGGTGGGATACGTGATGGTGGAAATTTATGTTACCTGTGATGATAACTGGGGAAAAAGGATGAAGATTTGAGTTGGAAAAAGATCAAGATCACACTAACCTCATCATCACATGCCCAGCCGGCTCAGTGGTAATTTTTCTTCATGCTTCTTGATCTGAACTTTGCTCCTTCAACGCTTCACTCTTGGAGTACAAAAATAGACCAAAGGAGATTTTGAATGAGCAAATCACTCCACTAATCGTAATTAGGAACACAATCCAAGGGTGCCTTATTACAATGATGGGGGATTCTATTTATATATGCAAAATCGTGGATGGTTAGAGGAGAGAAATTTGGACCTACCCTCAAAATTTCAGACCGAACCTCCTTCTGGATTGTTAGATATCATCGTTTCAATTTTGAGAAATCTAAGCCATCTGATTTTCTCTCTCCTCCAAATTGTATGGCAGACTGCCAGCATGGCACAAACTTTGAGGAGCACATTAAGGCATTTAATTCATATAACTATTTAAATAAATTCAAATTTATATTTTATGATTTATAAAATTATTTTCTTTATGAAATTAACTTCCGAAGATTCCATAAAAATACTAGAAAATCCAAAAAAATTAGAATATCATTTTAAATATATAATACATCCCTTATATATTTATTATATATAATAAATATATAATAAGGCATTTTAAATATAAAAATACCAGAAAATATTAAACTAAATATAAATAGATATTTTATGTCTTGTAAAAGTATTATATTAATCTAAATAGATATTTTATGTTAAAATACCATGAAATCAAGAAAAATTGGAAATTCATTATAAAAGTGCAGTAAATGATTTTAACCGTTAAGAACATTTTATGTGCTTATTTTCCAATGAAAAAAAGCGCATAAAATGTCTGATATCATTCCTAAAATTCTCATGTATTCTATGGTTATCAATAATATATGTGGAAACCAGGAGAAGTAGTGAACTCTGGAAGCATAGAGAAGTTAAAAATCTTTTTTTTAACAACCACATTTTCCTTATAAATAACTGAGGTACCTATCCATTTAGTCTTCAACTTGAAATGTTTCCAAGTCAACTTGAATTTCACAAGTATCTTTGTATTTTGGTTTGGCCATCTTTGGGAAGTTTTATATTTCTAGCATGCAGCATAATTTTATGGACACAAATTCCTTTAAGAGCATGTCAACTTTGAATAGCCTATATTTAACACATTATGTTGAAATTAAAGCACAATGAGGATTTTCGTGCTGATAGACATAAGAGGTTCTCAGAAAAACTATAAACTCCTACGAATAGTCCTCCTTGGCCAAGTGTGTATTGAAATATGGTCTATCACATATAAACTTGATCTATGTTAATTTACCAAGCCTCTTGACACGCCTATCCTCTCCTAAAGCTCTAATTTTCTATAAAACACCCTAGGAACTTTCATTTTATATGTTATAAAAATGCAAAAAATTTACAAATGTTTAGGGTCTGCACCAATCTAGATCTACAAAATCCCTCCTCTCAATTTTTATATCATAAAAAATTAGGACACAATCTATTGTTTTATTCCAATTTCAATAAGATGGGGAATATGGCCCTGTGCCGAAATCTATTAAAAAATATGTCCAGAAATGGACTCAGATAGCCCAAAGAAATTAATCCATGAAAAATTATTTTCTCATGCCCCTTGAAAGTTCTAGATCAGGTGTCAACATATTCTTTATTTGACCAGTTAATGGCAACCAACATCCCTGTCTCTAATCTCTCTATTCATCTTCACAAATAAGTGAGAATTAGATTATGGGCATCTCCCACAAAACCTGGCAGGCTACATGTCCAAAGTTGAGTTACCCTCCAAATAATGTGGATACAAATCCTCTCAATCAATGCATTATTTGTACAATTTCCCCAATTGGATACATTATTGAAGGAATTTAGACCTCGTGAAGCTCGAGTCAAAAGTCAAGTGAGCTGTTCAAGAGAACGCCCCTAGAGCTATATTTTGACACATTCAAGTTACAAGATGCATGACCTAGTGGGACAAAGAATTTCTTGACTTGAATATAACACTAGTAGCGGAGATACAATGTAAAAGGTAGGATGCAAAAATAGGGAGTAATAACGTCAAATTAGATTAGTAAAATTATGCTCTTATACTTAATTTTATCACTTTTTTTTATTCCCCCAGCCTTATTCGCCATTTAAGGATGAAATGAGAAATTTATGATTTATTTTCCTAAGCTTTATTTTTATATATTTTATTGATTTTTGAGACTAACCTCACTCGACTCTTTAGAGTCAAGTGGATTTCTCACATCTTCTTGGAGTTTTATTTGATAAACAGGACTTAGGTAAATACAATGGTGAATTTTATATATAAATGGGAGGAAATTAAAAATCTAATGGATAATGAGAGGAGGCCCGATACACAAGAAGCCTATTCTAGAAGTCCATTCAAACCTCCTTGAAGACCGGATCAACTGAAGGCAAGAATTATGGAACTAACCCACAATTTGAATTTGAATTGTCTATTTTCAAATCTGAGAAGATGGGCATGTGGGTCCAGGCTGGAAATCAAGAAATCCTAGCCGTCCAATGCCTTGGAATTAAATCCAATGGCTGGGAGAGTTAGGCCACTTCTATTTGTTCTCTTCTCCCCTCATTGGAGGCTTGTTCTTGGAGGCTTAGTGCATCAGATTTCTTTGATCCATTCTTGTTCTACATGATTCTGAAAGAGTGAGTTTAAGAGTGATCAAGATTCTTGGAGAAAGAGTACCACTTGACCCTTGGGGGGAAGTGACAATAAGTTTGATTTAAATATTCCAGATGATAGCCTAGACTTCAAGCTTTCCAAGACCTCAAACGACACTAAAAAACTCCTCATGTAGAAAAAGTTACAGTGATTTTGGTCCACTACTCATTTCTACCGCAATTTCACTGCGGGAAATGCGGCCTGAGGTTCTATTTGTTTTTAAAGTTTATTTCTTGCCCTATAAAAATTCGTACAAATCATAATAAATTATTAGAACTTATAATAAAGAACATAAATACTTATTTTATTTATTTAAAATATTTTTGACTAGTTTTCTATCATTTAATTGATTTACTCTTTAGAAAATAGTTAAAAATCCAAAAAATCACCAAAAAACTTATTTCAAAATATACTTGAATTACAATTTACTCTCTCATTACCTTCTCCTTGAGGATCGAACCCTTGCTTACCCTATTCTAAGTAAGGAAAATTTTATAAATATTTTTGCATAAATCAGAGCCTTAAAACGACTTATTTAACCCAAATTCTGGTTTATCAGGGTGGGATGGCACAAACCATGCTTTTTGACCCTTTTGGGGTGTGCATTTGTACATCTTTCCTGACATCTCATAGGTTGGATCAGATGCATGAAGCATCTAAAGATTTATGCTCATGTGTGATGAAGAGGATATAAATTTTTACATCTAGAAATTTAGAGATTATCTCCCACCACCCCAGCCAATGTAGACATCTCCTCTATCATTTTTATAGTCTGTTGTGTTATCACCATAGGCCTTTCACCATCATTGTCAAAGCCTTACGCTGTTGCCACCCTATGATGTCACTATTAATGCCTTGCCCGTTCACCATAGATCCCTTGTGCTATTGTCACCTCATTTTACCCTTGACAACATGCTAATGAGTTGTTTAATGTCATGATTTTCTATGTTTATTTACACTAAAATAGTTGTATATGCATATTATCAAGGTTTAAATGGTTGAATATGTTTCAGAATGATATTATAATATTTAGGTTTTTTTGGTATTTACATAGAATTTCATGACCACATATTCAAGTAGAAAATAACTTTCTAAGTCATAATATATTTTTATTATTTTATGAATTAAAATATATTAAAAAAATTATTTAGAATGATATAAAATTTTATCCTGGTATATTTATCAGTTGCTTCATTTCCCAATCCTATTAAATTTGGCTTGCGGCTAATCATTGGTTACAACCAAGCAGTGAACAATGAGTCCCCTTCTAATCATCACAATATGCTGCCATTATGGCATTGCAAATTGTGATGCCATATTGGCCAATACTTTTCTGATATTTCATTTCCTTTTTATTCCATATGAAGACATGGACCAATGAACAAAAATAAAGATCCAAATCATAATAGTGAAAAATGGAAGTTTGAGAAAGTAGGGACATACAGACTAATGAAAAATTATAATTAATTAAATCATAATAAATTCAAAATTTAAATTCACGAAAGAACATACCAATTAAGCTTTTTCATTTGTTGAAATGGAATGAATGCATGCTATGATTCATTGGTGTTACAGAAATCTGAGGGTGATCTTTTTGTTGATTGACATAAGTCAAGTGATGATTAAAAATTCAGAAAAGTGGCATAACCAGCATAACATTTTTGGATTCCATGACAGGGTAGTGATTTGATGCATGGAAAATTAAGGAGAGATAAAAAATCCAATGTTTGAGAATGAATCAAATTCAGATTAAGATCTCTTAAGATCTATAATAATTTTTTGGGCTCAAATTTTGAGGGTAGCTTCATCTCTCTCTATTTTATCCATTCATATGATCTTATATATTAATATACACATCCACCAATGTAAATTCAATTTGTAATTACTACTAATTTAGTAGTTTGACTGAAAAAAGTGATTTTAAGACCCATCAAGTTTTATTTGTGCCCATTGTTTATCATAGTTAGATGATACATGAGAAGTGGAGGGATCTCCCCTTACACAATCATCTTGATTAGGGTGGAGTATAAGAACCTATGGTGAGTCCCCAAGCATCTGCACAATCTTCTTCTCAACATCCATCCATATCCATCTACATACATCTACATCATCCATCAATATCTAATTTATCTGTCATTGTTATTCACGTCCCCCAGTCCATTTCAAAAACATTTATCTACACTGATTAGTTTTTATATATATATATATCATCCATATCATCTACTTGGAGATTTCATTTAGCGCTAATCAAAGAAGCATGTCTCTAGAAGTTAGGCTCTTGCAGTGGATGGTTTGAGCCATATATCTAGATTCACGTGGTTAGCTTCCAAGTGGATAGGATATCTGGTATTGGAAATATTTTCCTACATGTAGTGTTGAGTGAAGAACCCCATCATACTACCTTCTAATAGATGATCCATTAAGTGTGGTCATACTGCTTTCCAAGATTTATTTGATTTTTAGAATGAAGTTCATATTTTCCTTTATTTTATGATATATTAACAAAATTTTATATCATAAATTTCATAAAAAAATATTTTCTAACTCAGAAAAAATATATTTATATTTATTCAAAATTTTCTAGGGGTTTGAAATATCTTAAGAATTAAATTATGATTTCTAGAATTTTCTTACTCTAAATTGTTACATAAAATAATTTTAGAAGTTATAAATATGATTTTGAATTTATTTAAATATTTTAATTTTTTACATATTGAAAGCTTCCTCATATTTTGTGCCTCACTGGCAATCCACCACATGACTCAAATGAGAGATAAAATTGAACCGCTTCAATTGCTAGAACTTTAAACAACCATATTTAACAATCAAGAAAGAGTTTTCTCCTGAAATTTGAGGGTAGTTCTATAAATAGACCCTCAAATCCTTATAAAAAAGGAACCCTGGGATTTTTTATCCTAATTACAATTAGTGGAGTAATTTGCTCATTCAAAATCTTGTTTGGATTCATTTTTTGCATTTAATGAGGGAAGGGTTGGAGTGATATTCAGATCAAGACATTGCATGTTGAGTATGCAACAACAAGGTTAATGTAATATTTCTTTGATTTTGACTCACATCTTCATCCTTTTCTTAGGTAATTGTCACAGTTAGTTTAGGTTTTCAACATCATGCACTCCACATCAAAGTTTGCTGCTCGTCGGCACATATCTATCTGCCTCCATCTTTGTTCTCACCAGTGATGGTAAAATAGCCATCACCTGCCCCCTTCTATTTCTCTCTGGCAAGTATCTACCGCCGCTCCTTCGTAATCCACGACAATAACCTCTATCAATAGTCATCCGACAGTACCGAAGCGTCAACTAAGATATTTTAATTATAATTAATTAGTATTTATAGTTACCAAATTACCATAAAATTTCCAAAAATTATTCTATAAAGTTTGAATAAATTATGTTCATTAGGATCAATAATTTATGAATTTCCTAGGATTATTATGAATTGATTTTCAATAGTTTTTTTTGTTTAAATTAGAATTAATTCATAAAATAAATACTAGTTGCCACACGGACGTTGCTAACATAGTTGCTTTCATCACACACTACTTTCACTAGTTTGGCTTCATTAAAATAATTTGCTATCTGCCTCCATCTCCACTTATAGTGGGGTTTCTGGCTACTAATCAGCATGAAAAACAACCCTGTATACACTCTTGGCAAGGTTGGCATCCAACATTGTGCTACAAGTGTGGCATGTTTGTGCACATGCCCCAGTCACACTAGTAATGATAGATGCATCACAACTGATAATTTTCATATGTACACTCCCCGCGTGCACTGCATGCAATGTTCTACCAGTGACACACATCCTGGTTATTGGTGGCAATTAACGCAAAGTCAATGCGCGTCTTTGTGTGAAGCATTCACTAACCAGGGGTGGTGCCGATGCAAGGTAGGGAGACCTCATGCTCGTGACCACAACCTCTCGATGTTGCACATATAGTGTTAGATCTATAGGAAGGCGTTGGAGTACATCCTTTGTCTAAGTCTCCCAAATGCATTGTGCAAGATTGATCGTGGGCACACTTGCACTTTGTGGAAGCAGAGCAGTAGAATTGACATTCTAACTGCAGGTCAAGGGAGACATCTAGGTGGGTTAGGTGTGGTGTCTTCCTTATTGGGCTCTAAGGTCGCGAGCTGGATGAAAAGCTCAAATTGATTTAGATTGCAGACTTCAACATAGTCGTCATGACATCAACAAAACATGAAACAAATCACATGTGCACAGATCACATCTCTGATTTCTTAGATTCTTCAGCAAGATGAGTCAAGCTGGTCATGTGCATAGCCTCTAGATGTATCCACGCGATCCTCAACATGTTGAATCTCTTTCACCTTGACGAGCTCCGTACACCCTTCGTCATCGTCATCACACCGTCCAGATTGCAATGGGAATGGAGATGAGCTATGCAGAGAATGGAGAAGAAGGGGATGGCCCTTGAACAATTTTGAGCTGGGTGAATTTCATTCAGGGCCTTCCCCCTATTTAAAAAATCCCCCAAACTTACATATATCTTTCGACATCCAAAATACCATTTGCATGTGGCACTCTAGGCCCATGTATCTGTCTAGTTAACAACTCCAACGACCCAAAAACCTTTATTGGACTTTCAAATTAATTAACTATATCATCATATAGATTACTTAAAGTTGGATCAATTTAACCCAATCAATATGCCGAGTCTCCAACAAGTGGGTGCCAAGCTACACCTCGTACTGTAGAAAATACAAAGGAGTGTGTATCGACTAACTCATGGAACTTGTCCATCATTGGTTAGCATGTTGATAACACCCTAAATTCGGTCTTTCTTTCATGCTATTAGCACAATTTTATGCATTTAAAGAGCTTAAAATGGGGTTGTTATCATATATTTACATAAATTTAATTTTTCAAGTGATTTCTGATTTTTTTCCTAATTTTATGTTAATTTTATGAATTTCTGAGATTTATTTGAGCTTAAAATAATAATTTTTAAATGAAAATGGCAGGTTTATAATTTAATTTCGAGCTCAATTATTATGGGGATGAACTACTGAATTTTCTAGAATTTTATGGAATTTTCTAGAATTTATTTATGATTTAATTGGATTTTTTGAGATTTATTTAAGTGAGAAAGGAATTTTTTAAGAGGAAAAGGATATATTTATAATGAGAAAATGAGTTTTAAATCAATTTTACTCTTCTAGGGTCTTTTCGTAAATTTTAGTTGCAATGATGCCCTCAAAAACAGCTCTCGGTCGTGGTTGCAGGCATAAAGATGTTATTTAAACTGTTCCAGGGTTTTATTGCAATTATTTAATATTTGTTTTAATGTTTTTAGGAGAAACCAGAGGAGAGAGAGTGCGCAAGGGGCATACACAAAATTACTTTTGGGCGGCATCCAGCAGCAATTCCGGCCTTTTTAAAGGACTTTTCTGCAAAAAGGAGAATTCAAAATGCACCAGCCAATCAGAGAGCGACACGTCATGGCGTGTTAATAAAAGAAACGAATAAATAAATGAATTTAAATCTAATGGATTAAGTTGGTTTAAAATTCATTTATTGATAACTTTTGATCCTGAAGTCCGATTGAGATGAATTTTTTATGGATTTGCTCGTCTTGATCCCCTCTTTCTATTTATATACAATTCAGATTTAGCCTACATTGATAGATAAAAATTAATTACTAAACGGGGGTAAAATGGTGATTTTTACCATGTAACCTAAGTATAAAAGCTAAATTTCGAGCGGGGGAGCTCATTCTTGATGGTGCTCTATCACAGATGCAAGACAGAGAGGAGCTCCAGCTTCGATCAACCTATTTTGTACTTTTTTATTCATCGTATTTGAAGTTTTTGGTGTATTTTGGATGTTGTTAGTTGAATCTCGTAATCGTTCTTCTTAATTTCTGTCTGAACTTCTAAATCGCTTGGCTTGAGCGGCATGTACAAGCCCTGACTAGGATTGAGAGGAGAAATTGAGAGATTTACCTGGCTATTCAAGTGCATTTCATGAAAACTATAAAAAAACATAAAAAGGGTTAACTTTCTAGGATATTGAATTTCCCATTCCATTATTCAATAGAGTAGTTGTTCCTGAATTATCAAATCTACAAAATCAACCAAAACACATCTAAATATTTTTCTTAATCTCTCTAATTGACTTCTTTGATCCTTTCAATTGGATCAATTAATTCAATTTAGAGCCCCTTATTTCTTCTACTTCTCTCATCTATTCTACCCCCCTTTCCAAATTTCTCATCTAATTAGGGTGATTTAATCTCTATTGAAGATTAAATTAACCCCAATTAGGTTCAAATTATTCAAGAAGAATATCAATTGGATTCCTTACTAGCTTCCCTTGGACGACACTCGTACTTATCACTACACATGTTAAGTAGAGTTTTTATAAATTTTATTGTATAAGCTAAAATTGACAACGGCAAGGGTTTAAAATTGCATAAAATTTACCCCTTTTTTTGGCTTATCACATGTACATATAGTCCCTCATCCACTTGATGCTTCTATGTATTCTTTAAATTTGTAAAAATCATTTCTTGGCTAAATATTGGCCATAAGATTATATAAAAATATGGAAAAATTCCAAAAAAATTAGGAAAGCCCTTACCAACCTTTAGCCAAGTATTTAAGGCCCTGTAAAAAATATTTCTTCCATGAAATGAGTTTGTATACCAATTAAAAATAATAAAAAATTAGAAAAAATAATAAAATCAAAGTGTAAGTCATTTATCTCCCTTTGTATATGATAACATGTAAATATGGTCATTAAAACATATAAATATAATGTAAAATTCATCAATTAAACATGTTAATTTGCAAGTTATCACTCGTGTTGTAGAAAATACAAAGGAGTGTGTATCGACTCACTCATAGAACCTGTCCATCATTAGTTACCATGTACATATAGTCTCTGATCCACTTGATGCTTCTAGGATTACTAAGGGTATGTTAAATTGTTGAATCCTAATCATTATATAGATTAATTAAAGTTGGATCAATTTAACCCAATCGACATGATGAGTCTCCAACAAGTGGGTGCCAAGCTACACCTCGTGTTGTAGAAAATATTAAGGAGTGTGTATCAACTCACTCATGGAACCTGTCCATCATTGGTTACCATGTACATATAGTCCCTGACCCACTTGATGCTTCTAGGATTAGTAAGGGTATGTTCAATTGTTGAATCCTAATTGGTCATCCAAGTTAGTACTTATGTGTTGGCAAATCATCAGAGAACTCTTCTTTAATATTTCACTACCTTGGCCAAAGATTTCATCGCATCGTCTTCCTTGAGCTGTCTCCTCTTGCACCGAGGGTGGAGGGTCCCATATTCATCATTCAATCATCTTTGTGAACTTCTTGATACACCTGAACTAAGATTGTTTAGAACCCGTGATTAGAGACTTGTATGTCATAGTCAAAGTACGATTGTCCGTCCACAAGATGCCTTTGGTGTCTCAAATCTAAGGAATGCTTACGCAACTGTGGCAAGAATCAAAGTGATTGATATTATGGTATAATATCATTTACGGATTCATATGGATCAATTCAAATGAACTCTTTCCACTAAAGAGCACCCATTATTTATCCTTAGTGTCCCCACACTAATGACTATGTTATTGGCCACACTCATCATATGAGTGAGGCTAGATAGTGTTATTCTATCCAGATATATAGATGTCCTTCCCAAGTATCTTTTGAATAGGAATGTTTTAGGACACATGCTTAAAGACTAGTGTCTACATCTTAAGATCTCATCATAATTCACCAAGCCCGATCATGTATTCATGAATTTTATTATAAGCATCACACGTGCACTATAATGAATATGTTCTATTAGTGAACATGTAATGGAATATGGAATGTGTGATTGGATTGTCGGCCACATATATTTTCATCATTCCCTCCATCTCCAATGTAATGACGAAGTGCTAAACATCCAGGCCGCGTTGGCACGCAACTAGGAGTGACCCACTCTATAAATTACCTTGGCAATACAATACACATTGTTATCTCTCAAGGGACTGACCCCACGATTTCTCCCTCAACGTTAATATATTCAAAGAAATTGCAAAGGCTGCTTAACTTGCTGAACAAGTTCAAGGCTGACACACTCTACAACCATGTAAATTTAGCCCCTACAAGTTAAGTCACATGACATGTGAGGCTTGCTTACATGAATGTGAAATTATGTCAATAAGAATGGATGTTGGGGTGTCATTGCTGTTGGGTTCTAGAGGCCTAGATCTGGATAAACATAACAAAATGATGCACAGCGGAACACTTTTGTGAATCGAACGACATCGACAAAAACATTAAACGAAGTACCTTTGCACTAATCTCATTTGTGATTTCTTCGATCCCGGAGCGAGACGAGTTGAGCCGCTCAAGTGTGCAGGCTCTAGAGGTATCCACGCGGTCTTCGGCACGTCAGATCTCCTCCTTCTCATTGATGAGCCCCATTCTTTCTCTATTGGTGTCGTTACGTCGTCCCGATCACATCAAGGATGAAGAGGGGGTGTGGGGAGAGTAGAGAAGAAGGGGAAAGGCCCCTGAATAATTCTGTCCTGGGTGAATTTCGTTTAGGGCCTTCCCCTATTTATACTAAGTGGGTATTTTTCATAAAAACCCCCAAAACTTAAGTATATCTTCCGACGTCCAAAAGACCATTTGCGTGTGACCCTTTAGGCCAATATATTAGTCTAGTTAACAACTCTAGTGGCCCAATAACCTTTATTGGCCTTCTAAATTAATTAACTATATCATCATATATTTTAATTAATGTCGGATTGATTTAACTCAATCGATAGGTCGAGACTCTGACACGTGGGGTGCCAAGCTACACCTCATGTCCTAGAAGATACAAAGGAGTGTATATCGACTCAGTCATGGAACCTGTTCGTCATTAGTTACCGTGTATGTATAATCCCTCATCCACTTGATGCTCCTTGGATGACTTAGGGTATGGTCAATTGTCAAACCCTAATAGATCATCCTAGTTAGTACTGATGCATTCAAAAATTATGGGAGAACTCTTCTCTGATATTTCACTACCTTGGCCAAGGACTTCATCGCATCATCTTCCTTGAGCTGTCACCTCTTGTACCGAGGGTGGACAATCCCATCTTGACCACTCAATCGTCTTTGTGACCTTCTTGATGTACCCGAACTAAGACCGTTTAGAACCCCATGAGTAGCCAAAGTACAACCGTCTGTCCACAAGACGTCTTTGGTGTCCCAAGTCTAAGGACCACTTACACAACCGTGATGTGAATCAACCTGATTGACAGTTCGATATAATACCATTCAGGGATTCATACGGATCAATTCAGTGAACTCTTTCCACTAAAGAGCACCCATTATCTATCCTTAGTGTCGCCACACTAATGGCTACGGGACTGGCCATACTCATCATATGAGTGAGACTAGATAGTGCTATTCTATCCGGATACTTCAACGTCCTTCTCGCGTATCCTTGGAATAGGAATGTTTAGAACACATGCTTAAAGACAAGTGATCTCCGTATTACGATCTCATCATAATTCACTAAGTCTGATCATGTATTCATGGACTTCATTACACGCATCACACGTGTACTATAATGAATATGTTCTATTAATGAACATAGAACGAGATGTGGAATGTGTGATTGGCTTACCGGCCACATATATTTCCATCAATTGCGTGGTGGGATCAAACAAAAGAGTCATTAGTAGAGTTAAAACAACTGGTTAAATGACAGATTTTACATTGAAAGAGAAGACAATGGAGGGTGCGACATGTAACCACATGTTAATGTTTGAGAATTTTGCACACTTTATTTCTCTGTTTGAATCAGATATTTTATGTCCTGGCATGAAACCCTAATGTCCAGTGTGTCCACGTTGAAAATGAAACAAATTATTTTATGATTTAAATCAAATTAGTATAAATTTGGAGTCATGCATAAACTAGGGATCTTAATGAGCTTGTATTTGTCTTTCTTCACTGTATACACACACCATATGTATACCAACTGTGTTTTTTGTGGAAAATAATTAATTTTAAATGAGTAGACCAATAAATCTAACCCCAAATAAAAAGATTGAGTTGAATGCTGCTAATGGATCCTTCACAAAAGGTACACCACAGTTATGCATTAGTTCACTATGAATTCCAGTTTGCTTATCTCTATGTACAATGTAAATCATTTTCTAATTTAGATCAGATGTAGTTATAATACACTTATTTGATAGTAATTTAACATACAAGTTTTTCTACTCCAAGATATAATTAGAGTTGTTTAGATGAATGCTGATATCAAAGAATGCACCTGCCATAGTGTAAACTTCTTTTTATGTTAATGAAACTTTGTGGATTTTTTCAATCGATCTGCATGATCTTATAAGATTTAAATGGTCACATTTTCCTAAGGGTTCTTAAAAAAAAGGTGGAGAAGATAACTCACAATATGCGTTCAAATAAGGGAAGATTGCATATATAATAAAGTTATATTTAAAACAATTTAGCTTTATCTTAATTTCTTATACATTTGAAATATTGTGCGGTTAACTTACATAAAAAATCAAGGTTTGAAAATTCTAAATCACAATATTTTATGGGGCAAATTTTGACTTTTATGTGGGCATGTTTTTTATCCTCATTGATCATTACTTCAACTTTCCTTCCATAATTTTCTTATATATATGAATATGGAATTCTTAATATCAATTATTTAGTGATACCTTGATAATATATAATAAATAAAAATGAATGAAATTTTGTATATATTTATCTTTTTAAATGCCTTAGAAGGAAAATATAAATAAATAGATTACAGCTTATTTTTTTGAATGTAGCCCATTCTCTCTTGTGTTGCCTCTATCTTTCTGGCCTACTGAAACATATACTTCAAATTCAGAGTTTTATTTGAGTTCATTGAAAAGCTCAGATCCTTTTTTTATTTTAAGCTTGAGATCACATTGAAAGATTATTTCTTAAAGCTTATAGGGGAAAATGTTGAAGTGGGTGTTTTAATGAATTTAAAAATAAATAATGACAAGTAAACCTTCAGTCAAGATGCTTGTCATCCAATCACATGTGGTACATCATATTAGTAAATATACAAATTCATATAGATTTAGCTATGCTGCATCGAAGTGCATTGAATATTTTCATGTAAATAATTTTTTAAATAAATTTTTAAATGCTTATTTTCATGGATATAAGGAAATATGATAGTTTACAGTCGGGTCAACAGGTGAAATATTTAATTTAGGACACAAAATTTATAACATAATAGAGCAGTCTATCCTATATTAGAGGTTCAATAATTAGGTTTATCCAACATCATTTGGTCAGTAAAATGTGATAGTCAATACAGACTTATCCACTTTAGGTATTTACATCTAAACTAATTGATTCTTTTTTATATCATAATGATATAAATTTATTGAATTTTTTACAGTATTTATAATAAATTGATTCAGATATATAACATATTTTTTAGAAATTTTTATAAGTGAAATCCATGGAGAAATACAAATAATCAACTATATCTTACAAAAACTTAAAAGTATCCTAAAAATCTTTTGAATTTTTTTTAAAGTTATAATTATGACACTTCAAAATTAAACGAGTTACAATATCCTTAAATTTTCTCACTCACGTAATGAATTATGACACTTCAAAATTAAAATTAAAGGATATTTTTATTACAATATCCTTATAATTATGACACTTCAAAATTAAAAGAGTTACAATATCCTTAAATTTTCTCACTCACATAATGAATTTTCCATTTCTGACATGCATAATTTTCAGACAAACTTATTCTTTCCAGAATGTATATAGCTATGGGGCAAGCCCTAATGTGTTATCCCCTCTCTCTAATGAAAATTTCACAGCAATGAGCAAGAGTAAAATCTCGACATTGAATACATGTATAGGATATTTAGACTTTATTCAACATGAAAATTGTCTATAACATCAACCAAGATCCAGATGATCTAATATAATGTCATTTGGTTCAGGTTTTGTGAAGTTATAGGTAAATATGGCTACACTCTGTAACTTGCTTTGTCATTGAGATATGTGACAGTATTATCACTTAAGATATTATACCATTTTCTATATTTTATTTAAAAAATAATTTCTATTATCTTCAACAAAGATATATAATTTATAACCGTGCCATTTGATAAAGTATTTAAAAATTGATAAGCAAAAAAATACAACCTCAAGGAATTTCATGATCAACAATGTATTTCATAAGATCATTAACTGGTGATATTTAACCGCCATGTTTTGATTTTTATTGAATCCAAAAGTAGTTTCTTTGATATAAGGCCATACAAATTATAATATTTTCATTTCATGGTGAAATTGAGGAGACATATCCATACGAATCTTGAAGGTTAAATTTATCAATAAATAAAAAATACAACAAGAAAAAAATTTGGAGAGGAGAAATGGATGGAAGAACACAACAAGAGGAAGGTACACTGGAATGAAAGTTTATTTCGCATTCATTTATGTACTTAATATGAATTTTCAATTTAAAGCTTCAAGATCATACAAAGTTCCTGGAAATTTCTCTTTCTGGAATCTAATGATAAATATGTGAGAGTGTTCTGCTTCTGGAATATCACCTAGAATTGTTTTGAGAAGTTTGAAAATTATCCTTATGCATTGATTGGAGTTGCTTTCAAATTAAAGTGGCATAAGTATCTTGAATGTTAAAATTCATGTTAAACTAATCTTTTGTATTTTCTAGATGGCTTTGGGGGCCAATACATAGGAGGCTTTGAGGCATTATTTTAGGTGGTAACCTGGGCCTCTTTAGAACACTTTGGGGGTCAAGGAGAATAGAGCTTCAATAAACTATTATTTTGTTCATATACTTGTAGCACCCTATTACCAGAAGTTTTTGTTTGGGGTCTCACAATAAACTCAGGTTAGGGCATTCAAAATTCCAGAATTGATATCCCAGGACAGGATTAATGACTAGCATAGCATGTAAAAGAATCACCGTGTCTATCATGAGGTATCATTGGTAACTTTGTCTCCTATATCCGAAATCAGTTATTATTTTTCAAATAACATAAGTCATCCCCTCTTAGGTTATATCTCTTGGGTCATATCATCCAAAATCTCTGTGCCAAAGTCAGACTGCAATCTAGTGAATGGAATAAAAATTGAAGGAGAAGACCTTGTATGAAGGTGTATCACCTCAATGATATCCTGCCCTTTAATGTGAATCCAAAAATGACAAGGAATATTTTTTGCCTCTATATGTTAATGAAATTTAGTTTAAAAATATTAATGTACGCATATTTCCTTCCACGATGTTTAGTCATAGCTAAACCATCACTATACATTGATTGTTTATGAAAGGCCAAATAATTTCTACAACAATATGATGACATTACCTCTTTGCTTTATTGTAAAGCCACATTATCGTAGTACAATAAAAAATGTCAAATCACTTTATTAAGTAATAACCTATCATTGATAAAATAAATTTATAATTGAGTTTATAAATAATATTATATATGACCTTGGCTATTCAAAATAGGATATTAATGAAGGGTTGTCCACATTGGGAGTGTAAATGACGGGATTCATGAATTTTTAAAAGGTGATTAGGAGATGAGAAGTGATATTTTTAAAAAATCATACAATACATATGTCGGCACTAAACAGCTTTCTCATCCTTATGCATCTGTACCTTTCCTTATTTGTATTTTCAGTTTTTTCTATTTCGGTCTTTTATATCTCAATGGGTCTGACAACTGTAGGGCCCACTTGTAACCCCATAAATGGGAAAGACAATAGATGTAAGTGAGTGATTTTCATTTTTCTTCATGGAAACCCTTACCACTAGTAGGTCCACCACAAGTAGAAGAGGAGGTAGGAAGACTAGCAAAATGATATCAGAGCGGGTAAGTTTGCCTTCCATCTAGCCCTACCTCCAACTTAGTGTGCGAATACTCGAGTGAGCAGGGAAGTGTGACACGTTGTTCAACCACATGTGTATGTTTACCTTGGCCAGTCAAGGTTCGTTTTCAAGGAGAGACTACAAGTTAAGGATAAGGCTGAGCTTTGACTTCGTCGCTTCTTCATCGTCCTCATTACTTGGCGAGGACGCATGACATATGGCTGAAAATCTAGCTCACTAAAAGTTGGAGACACGATGAAGACTTACAAGTCAGCTATGGGAGTTATTCTTCAGTAGCTCCTATGACTTGGCAACAACTTTCAACTTGACATCGACTACCAAACTCTCCGAAGAGACAAAAGGTCAAGGAGATCAAGCTTGCATAAAGTTGATGCCAGAGGAAGCCATGAGAATATGGCAGACATCACTATCTTAACTAGATCAAAGGTGGATGGGAAAGAGAGAGAAATTGTAAGCCAGGTAATTTTCCCAATTGTCCTTAAAGTGGTAAAATTTAATGGTCTCAATCTGATGAATTTGAGCCAATATGTTAAGCTGATCCTAAAAATTAAAGGGTTAGTTCACCACCTTACAGAGGAGGTGGATCCAAGCAATCTTAAGTATAGAGCGTGGAAGAAGGAAGACGCCACCGAACATGCATGGCTCTTGTGCAGCATGGTTGGAGACAAACTTCATCTGAGCAAGAGGATCTGGGACGTGGGACCAACTATACTAAAGACTGCCAAGAGGATCTGGGACCAACTACATCTTTGCAATGTGAAGAAGAGCTATACCTAGAGAATCTTTAAACTAAAGACTATGGCAACCACATTAGTATTGATGGAAATATATGTGGTCGGCAAGCCAATCACACATTCCAGGTCTCATTCCGTGTTCATTAATTAAACATACTCATTATAATGCACGTGTGATGCTTATAATGAAGTCCATGAATATATGATCGGACTTAGTGAATTATGATGATATCGTAAGACGGAGATCATTAGTCTTTAAGCATGTGTTCTAAACATTCCTATTCAAAGGATACGTGTGAAGGACATCAAAGTATATAGATAGAATAACACTATCTAGCCTCATTCATATGATGAGTATGGTAGTTCCCGTAGCCATTAGTGTGGAGACACTAAGGATAGATAGTAGGTGCTCTTCAGTGGAAAGAGTTTACTGAATTGATCCATACGAATCCTTGAATGGTATTATACCGAATTGTCAATCAGGTTGATTCACATCATGATTATGTAAGTGGTCCTTAGCCCTAAGATACTAAAGAAGTCTTGTGGATGGACAGTTGTACTTTGACTATGACCTACGCGTCCCTAATCTTGGGATTCTAAATAGTCCTAGTTCGAGTACATCAAGAAGTTCACGAAGACAATTGAGTGGTCAAGATGGGATCGTCCACCCTCGGTATAAGATGTGACATCTCAAGGAAGACGATGCGATGAAGTCCTTGGCCAAGCTAGTGAAATATCGAAGAAGAGTTCTCCTATGATTTTCAAATGCATTAATACTAACTCGGATTACCGATTAAGGTTTAATAGTTGACCATGCCCTCCGTCATCCTAGGAGCATCAAGTGGATGAGGGACTATACATAGACGGTAACCAATGATGAACAGGTTTGATCAGTGAGTTGATACACACTCCTTTGTATCTTCTAGAGCACAAGGTGTAGCTTGGCACCTCACATGTTGGAGACTTAACCTATTGATTGGGTTAAATCTATCCGACATTTATTAATCTATATGACGATATACTTCATTAATTTGGAAGGCCAATAAAGCTTATTGGGTAAGTCGTTATCTAGACTAATACATGGGCCTAGAAGGCCAAACACAAATACTCTTTTGGACATCCGAAGATATACTTAAGTTTGGGAGGTTTTTATAAAAAATACTCTCTAAATATAAATAGGGGACGGCCTGTAATAAAATTCACCTAGGCCAGAATTATTTAGGGACCTTCCCCTTCTACTCCCTTCTCCCCACACTCCCTCTCCACTCCCGATGCGATCGAGATGGCGTATCGATGATGATAGAGGTAGAACGGGGCTCGCCAAAAGAAGGAGAAGATCTAACTTCCTGAGGTCCACGTAGATACGTCTTGAGGCTTTACACTTGAGCAACTTGACTCATCTCGCTCTAGGAGCTAAGAAATTCATGGATGCGATCCGTGCACACGTATTTTGTTTCAACTGTTTTATCGATGTCGTTGTGATTCCCTTTACGTGTCTTCTACTACGTAGAATCTTTATCTTCATCCATATCTAGGCCACTATAACCCAACAAGCACAAGGCGAAAGGTTTGTCACTGAGTTTGTTAAGGAGCTTTAGGCATTGTGGAGAGATATCAATCATCTCAGGCCAATTACAAACTCAAAAGAATGGCAGTGTGCACTACAATACCATATGTTCAGGTTTCTTATGGGACTGAACAGGGAGTATGAGGGGCTATGAAGTCAGATTCTCAACCGAGAACATGTTCTGGACCTAGAGGAGGCAATCCAACTTGTGCTAGATGAATAGAGGTATAGAGCTCATGGGAACAACAAAGAAGGCCATTGAACATGACTTATGGCCAAGACTAAACAGCAAAAGTATCCATCAGATGGATAGGATGTTTCAACTATAAAAAATCATAAAAACAAGGAGACGATGGCCCAGATTAAAAGGTTCAAGGTGCTAGATCACAATAGAGATCAAATCTGCATTGTTCATACTGTAAAAAGAAGAATCATACCAAGGATACCTACTGAGTCCTCCATGGACGACCTTCAAAGATACCACATGCCTATGCTACCAATGCAAGGCATGGGGATCACGATGCGCAAGGAAGTAACACCGATATGATTGTTTCCAAATTTACAACTGAATATAATGTTACTTTCAAAGAAGAATTAGAGAAGCTCAAGAATATGATAAGCTCTACAGCTGTGGCCCAAACTGGTAAGCTGCCTATTTATTATAATCATATGATCATTGATACTGGAGGAACAGACCATATGACTCCTCATTGTTCCTATTTTGTAATTACACTCCGTATCAACGAGATAGGTGAGTATTCACCGCTGGTGGAGAAGTGCTACTTGTTGCTGGTATTGGGGATGTGAAAATTTCAGGCCTTGGTATCATTAAACGTGTTTTGCATGTTCCTAATCTCCTAGTACAGCTCATATCATCACAAAAGATTGTTAAAGATTTAAATGTTGTTTTCTCAAGAGCCCATTCTTCATCTTAATAGGTGAGGTCCTCAAGTTCTTTTCCTTGTCATAAATGAAAATACCATCAGGAGATACACGTGGCATCTTATCATGTTATCATGTTGACGCTGGTGGAAATCTAGCATCTTATCATGTTGCACAAGAAGCTAAGTGGAGCACACGAGTGGATCAGATCAACCTTTATGCATTCTTGCCTCGGACACCCTTCATTCAAACTCCTGAACTTTATGTTTCCCATGCTTTTTAAAGATCCAAGCTCCATTGTGAGACATCCCAATTTTCTAAACATAAACCTACATCCTTTTGTGGGAGGAGTGAATGGAGCATTGTATCATTTGAGCTTATTCACAGTGATATGTGGGGCCTATTCTCTACCGGTGCCTTGACCAGGGCTGGATGGTTGTTTGTATTTGTTGATGATTGCACACAACTGACATGGGTATACCTCTTAAAGTTTAAATCAGATGTCTCATCAGTGCTTCAAGACTTCTTCCAAAAGGTGAATAATTAATTTGACATATCAGTTAAAAGGTTGTGCACATATAATACTAGAGACTTCTTCAATGAGACCCTCTCCTTTTATTTCAAGGCTTAGGGGGTGAACCATGAGTCATCTTGTGCATATAATCCATACCAAATTGGGGTAGCTGAATGACAGATAGGCCATGTGACCACCACTTGCTCTTTGGTTAAATTCACTATGAGGTGCTCAAATGATTCTGAAGGGAGGCTATCTTAACATCTGTGCATATCATCAATAGACTGCCATCAAAGATAGTAGGCTAGAAAAGCCTTGTAGACCTGATAAAGAGGTTTTACCCTAATGATTGATTGAAACATTTTGCACCTAAGATATTTGTGAGCACACTTTTGTACATGTTCACAACCCGTAAGATAAATTAAGTCCCAGGTCTATGAAGTGTATGTTCTTGGGTTATTTGTACACCTGAAACGGTATAAGTGTTATCACCGCGAGTCAAGGAAATTATTTTTATCGACTAATGTAACATTTCATGAGTGGGAAAGATTCTTCAAGTCTTCCAAGCAGACCACCGACAAGGAACATTCTCCAGTATCAGGACCTCAAGAAGTTACCGAAGCATCCCACCCATTTATTCCAGGAAATGATTAGCAGGTTTTGATTGAACAAGTTCCAATTTTGCCAATGGAAGATATGTAGTTACCATAAACCAATGATCCGCCAGCCCTAGATGCTTTCGGTGTCCTAGACAGATGGAAATAGAGAGAATGTGAATAAAATGGAAGACTTTGATGAAGACAAGGATCAAACAAGAGTAATCTAGGAAGATGAAAGCATTGGTTGGTCAATTGCCTTAAGAAAGAGAAGGAGACAATGCACACAAGGCATTCGATTTCCACTCTCTAGTGTAGTGGGATATCACCATCTAGCTTCTGATTATCAATCTTTTTATTGTAGCACTCCATTCTGTGTCTATAACAAGAACACACTAATATGCAATTAAAGATGTCAATTAGAAGAAGGTTATGGATGTAGAGATGGCAGGACTTATAAAAAATGAAACATGGGCGATTGTTCAAACACAACCGAATAAACGTCAAGTGGGATATAGATGGGTATTTACTATGAAGTATAGAGTAGATGGCATTTTGGAATGGTATAAATCTTGGCTTGTAGCCAAAGGCTACACACAATCCAATGGTATTGATTACGGGGAGAACTTTGCACCTGTTGCAAAACTAAGAATGTGTGGATCCTCATTGCTCATACATCAAGTCTCAGCTGGTCACTATTTATATTATGATGTCAAGAATGTCTTCCTCCATGGTGACCTAGATGAAGAGATTTACATGGAGCTGCCGCTTGGATATTATAAAAAGGAACCATGAAAAAAGGTTTCTAAATTGAAGAAATCCCTTTACGGACTGAAACAGGCTCCAAGAGCATGGTTTGCAAAATACTCATTCATCATAAAGAACATGGGTTAATTCTAGATTAGTGGTGACCGTATCCTCTTTGTTAAGCCCTCTAAATGTGGATTTCAGTCTTGTTAGTGTATGTAGATGACATTATTATTACAGGGGATGACGATGCATGATACCATGCTTTAAGTGTCAAGCTATCTAAGACCTTTGAAATTAAATCACTTGGGAGGCTCATGTATTTCCTTCGTATTTAAGTGGCCTACTCTTCCCAGGGTATATACATCTCACAACATAAATATATACTTGATCTCCTGCAAGAGATGAAAATGAGTGGATGCAAACCATCTAACATGCCTATTGACACAAATACAAGGCTTGGCTAATGTGAAGAACCACAAGTGGACAGAGGACAATATCAAAGGCTGAATGAAAAACACATCTACGTGAATTATACACAGCCCTATATAGCCTTAGCCATCGGGTTATTGAGTCGATTTATAGACAATCCTCAACAGTTTCATTTGCAGGCAGCATATCATATGTTGGCGTATTTGAAGGGTTTTGAAGACCATGGTAGTTTCTTCAATTGAAATGGTGGCACCAGTGTAGAAGTGGATGCAGATGCAGACTTTGGAGGATCCATGGTGGATAGACGGTTGATCACAAGCCACTGTACATCCCTAGGAGGGAATGTGATTACTTGGAAGAGTAAGAAGCAACCAATAATTCCCTTGTATAGTGCAGAAGCTGAGTACATAGGACTAGTCAAAGGCATTAGTGAAACAATGTGGAAAAGAAGTATCCTTGCAGGGCTTGGATTGGCATAAAATAAGCCCACATTTGTGTATTGTGACAGTCAGGCAGCAATTGATATTGCTCATAACCCTCTCATGCATAATAGAACCAAACACATTGATCTGAACAAGCATTGGATAAGAGAGAAGATTTATCAAGGGCATGTTCAAATAAAACATGTCAAATCAGCTGGTCAAGTGGCTGATATCCTCACTAAAGGATTGATGAGGCCACTCTTTGACCGATTAGTGAGCAAGGTGGGAATTTGAAGAATATATTCACCAGCTTGCGGGGGGGGGGTGTCAACAGTTAACAGTTCTCCTCTCCATGATCTAATTTGTATTTTCAGTTTTTTCTCTTCCTATGTTCTTTTATATCTCAACGGGCTCAATTACATCAGGGCCCACTTGTAACCCCATAAATGGGGGAAGACAGTAGAGGGGTAAGTGAGTGAATTTTGTTTTTCTTCTTTGAAAGCCTAGCCACTGCCAATACTGTTGGTAGCAAAAGATGAGGTAGGAAGACTAGAGATAATATATTTTTATGTATGCAATATGGGCCACATTAGAAACATTAGAGGTGATGAAAATAACTGTTTATAATGTGGATGAAATGGATAGAAGGGAGGGGTCTAAACTAAGGGTGTTGAGAAGAACATGACACTGCGAGTGCAAGGAACTTGACTTAGATTTTCTTATTCAGTTCAAGCAATTTTTGATGCTACACGATCCTGCACTTCTATTTTGTCTTCCAACTTCAACTAACTTTTTTCACCCCTCAAATTGATGGATTTCAAACTCACTTTCTTTCATTAGGCCTACCCATGAAGGAGCAAATTCAAAATAGGTTTAAAAATGTACATGCATATATTTATAGATCCAAATTATGATGGGTAGAGGAAAGAGAGACAAAGCTTCAAATAAAATTTCAGTGCAAAGCTCCTTCCAGATCATTATATATTGTGTTCTTAATCTTTTATTATGTTCTTTCCTCCATATATTTGCATGTTATTTCACCAGATTATCTCCAAAATCCTTGAACTCATCAACTATTCCTCAGTTCCCTGTGATTGGGGCACAAAATTTCATGTTTCATCAATCCACTTCAATTGCTTTAATACATGTCCCTGCATCATAATGATATATTTTAATGTGTGACTTGAGGTCAAGAGTTTGGACAACACATCAAGGTAATTTTATGCTTTCTGTGAATTTCACCTCACCACATGTGCCAGAATTTTCCGATCTTTAGAGTGCACTTAATGTAATATTAATTTTGGGATTTTATCCTAGTGACATGTGTCAAGGTGTCCCATTGTCTTTATGTATTTTTTTCTGCTGACACACGTTCATGTGCACTTAAAAAAAGGTATGCAAGTGATTGGTATATTTTGAAACTGTGAATCACGAAGCCATTGTGAAACATTTTCCCCATGATTGTTTTAGCCAATCATTGAGAAAAAACAGGTCTATGGGACTGTGGCATGCAGTGCATTCAAAATATAACAAAAAACCATAAAAACCTCTAAATAAAATTTTAAAACTGATATGATGATTTAGCAAATTAATCAATATCTTTGACGTCAAAAGTTCCTTCAAATATCCCAAAATCCAGAAAAATTAGAATAGCAATGATGTTTTTTAACAATCATTCCAAGTCAATGATATCATCACATATATTGTCATTTTAAAGCAGATCAATAGAAAAAAATCAATGATATTATGATGAGCCAATTCTTAACCATGACAACATACACATCTTAGAGTCATTCCACATAATTTTTATTGATCTTATATTTTATTTTGCATAAATTATCATCTCATACATTTATTCTGGAGTGAGCTTAAAACCACCCATTTTAATGAAATTTCTACCAAATTTTGGAAGGTCATACAATCTTATGTATAGCATGTTTGAAAATCATTGTCTTTATTGAATTATTTCTGGAAAAAGTGAGTATTGTACATTTTGTAGAGCAGAAATAAAATAAAATAAAAGGGCGTTGCTTTTAGTTAAGAATAGCCCGACACTTGCGTCAAAGCACTCAAGCCAGCCACCAGCGGGCAACTACAGGAGCGTTCAAGACGACTTGCAGCTGATAAGCACTTTCAGCAAGCAAAAGGAAGATCAAGCCCACCAATCTCCCAAGGAGCCAGCATAGGCTCATGGTTGTCAAGCTCGTGATTCCCACTCAGCATTTATTCAACCACATTACTTTTTAATGTTTTAGATAAGGGAAAATTACTAACCAGTTCTCTTTTGCTGCACGTCAGGCCAGGCCGAGAACAACAATGGGGATTGTGGCCCAACGGGTTGCGATGCTTAGAAAATTGGAAGGAATTATAACCGGGCTTTAGACCAAACCAGCCTGAAGCCCATGTCATATGATGGAAGTTTTAAGTTGCCAATATAATCTTGACCGTTCAATCCCCTTAAGGAAGCTCCCACAGTGACATCTAAAGAAGAACATTGTATATCTTGTTTCATTTATGCCTATTTTCAGGCTCTTGATTGGCTGCGGACATTGACGCTGACAGAGAGGCCACGCAATGGATGAAAAATGGGATGATGAAGATATTGACATGGGTCATGGCGTGGCTTGGGGTACACCAAATTTAAAGGGGTCCACGGTTATAATTCATTGGCAGCCGTGAACCCCTGCTTTTATGAGATGCAACGACCAAGGGCCAGATATGTTATCTCCCCCCTTGGCCATCGTCCTCCTTTAGCCAGACAGAAGTTCTGACCAGGGGGGGACAGCCATAGGCTATCGAATGGCCAATAAGGACCCCCCATGGCCAGTCCATGCTATCGATGACAAGAAGAGGTCCTTCCCATGCCTTAAAAACGATCTTAGGAGATCTAATCAGGCATCTCTCATTTCAGGAACTTTAGTAACGGTGGGAGACCCTTCTCAGACAGCTTCAACTGCTGAGGACAACATTAGGGCGATTAGAGTAAGACCAAGATCCACAACAACATAGACTAAGTCGAGATGCCCCTACCCCTACTCCCCTGAATCAGGGCAGATCCGGTACCTCCCCCTACTCAATCTGGTTGATAATGCATAGTAGAACAAGATATATTACATTAGTTCTGATTAAATAACGTATCAAGTTCGATTTCATAGAGATTCCGTTTTAAAGTTCCTTTCCGGCATTTTATCAAACTTTTACCCAGCATGAAGGGATTTCCCCCAAATTTTCTACATTTTTCTAACAATTCACCTTATAAAAAAATACTTAGAAAATATATTATATAAGACTTGTTGATATTACTAACAAGTTCTTAAAAAATAATATAAATACATAATCCTAAAGCCCTCTTATTAGCCATTCTACTTTCTCTTACTTTCTCTCTTGAGCAAAATTCCTAAACTCTTCGCAACTTAAATAAAAGAATATTCTCACCATATCTTCTTTATTCTTACATTTCTCTTTTTATCTAATTAGATAAACTCTTATAAATTAGATGCTACCTATACCTCTACCTATTTCTATCAATCTTAAATCATTAACATATATCAATATTCTTTTATCTTATCAATCTATATCTAATTAAATAGTACCTTGCTTATTATCATTAATACACATATTCCTTCTCTTCTTCATGTTTTCTCTTATATCCTATTAAAATAAATATCTTTCTATCTCATTAATCTTCATATAACTGAACAACCCATCATTACTATGTCTATCTCTTATCTTCTACATAACCTACTGTTAATTAAATAAATAAATTTCCTATCTTCTACTAAGAATAGTACATTATTACTCTCTCTAGCTTACTAATCTTATACACCTCTTCCATTATCTATTTTAATATCATCCTTTGTTTTAAAACTATAAATCCATTTCAACATATTGCTTGCAATATTGATTAATCATGAGAGGTGATATAGTTATTTATGTTATCACTGTCCCATCTCTCCCTTTCACTACTTCTCTCTATCACTAATTATTATTTATTAACACATATAATATTAATTCTCCCTAACTATAATTAAAAAATTAGATTCACCCTTAAAGGTCAGTCCCTGTGGAGAGGAACTCACTCCCATTATATAAACCTGAGTGAGTTTTCTATAACTATGGATTCTGTTTGATTTAGGCAAATTAAATCACAACAACACTAAAAATTAACATCATAACTTGCCTCCATCTGAGTACCTTCACAATGAAGCATGTCATCACTCATTATTCACTTAAATAAATGTAACCATTAGGAGGGAAAATAGATAAATTCGAACTGGCAACCATCATGAGGGTGGGTTGCACTTTAGCAATCTTGATTAGTAGGCTTCACTTTTGTGACAGTTTCAGTTGGGGCACTTCCTTTCTGGATTATGTTTCAGAAATCTTTGGCGTCCTGGAACCTATTTTTCTTGGTGAAAGTTGGGATAGATAGAATATAGGTACTTTTCTGCGAAAAATCTTAGTTTTTCTTTTTCAGATAAAGTCCGGCTAGATAGTATGCAGATAAATGTCACTGCATGTTTCTTTTTCTTCTCAAAAAAATTTGTCTCCACTTTACCTTGTGTCTTTATTCCCTTACTGATGGATCGATTATGTCCAAAATTTTCTAGCTTGTAGTTGTTGATTTGCATCTTCAAATATGTAAAACCACAATATAGTGCATGATATAATGATTTCAAACAGATACTGAATTATCATTACAATTACTCTTAGCGACATATTTCCATCATTGGTAATTACCTTAACTCATACTGTCGGCCTAAGTGTCATACATACTTCTTGAGCCACCATTTTTAAAATTAGAGAAAAAGGCATACTGAAGACACACAGGGTAGAGAGGAAAACCATAATTAGACAGTCGAATGGGTTAATGATGATATACACAGCTTCTGGATCATCTATCCATGCAACCACATAAAGTCCTACTTAGTGGCAAGGTTGGTGGCTAATAGAACACATTTACAGAAGAAGCCATGCATGCCTAGGTCATGGTGAGAGAAAGATGAACAGATTGAGATAGAGACAGATGTGGATACCAGTAGAAAAGGCGATAGCAATATAGGTAGGAAAGTAGGGATAGAGATAGATATAAAGGTGTAGATTGATGTATAGAAATGTAGGTAGAGATAGATATAAAGTTATAGAGGGAAAGATAGAAATGTAGATAGAGATAGATATAAAGGTATAGAGGGAATGATAGAAATGTAGGTAGAGATAGATGTAGAGGTAGGGTATAAGATAAAGGAGGTTAATAGATGTGGCAATAGAGAGGTAGAGATAGAGATAGTGATACCATAAGATATAGAGAGATCTATATAGAGAGAGAGATAGAAAGAGGAATCAGTTCTCCAAGCCAGGGTCAGAGTCAGACTTGGGGACGCTGGTGCCGTTGTTCATCCTGGCACGGGCCTCGGCAAACATCCGCTGCTGCTCCGCCAGCGCCTCTTCCTCCGTCATCTCCACCCCGCTCCATTTCCCCGCCTTGGGCGAGTCCTATTTCACCCGAAATTCAACATTTTAAAATAATTTTCTTCATTCTTTCTTCACAAAATTTCACTAAGTGTCGTTGGACTCCTATAAGGTTAGTAATATATTCTTATCGGCCATACATAAACCCGAGAATGGTAAAAATAGTAGATCCATGGCGTTTATTTGTGGCTCTTGGAGGAAAACAAACCAGGGTCTCCAGCTTGTGCTGTTCGTAGGCCGCATAGACTTCTTCAATGTATTCCCCAAAGCCAAGATCCTAAAACCCAGATGGAAAGATAAATGATTAATCTGCCAACGTTCAAGAGATTGGATTGAGACTAATGGGCTATTTTGTAGATGATCAAAGAGATAAGATCACGATAATGATAATGAATATCAACGAAGAAAACTAGGTTTGATAAATTAACAAATGATGAAGTCTAGGCAAGAAACCTTTAAAGCCTGGATGACATGCTCAGGAGCAATCGTCCTCTTGTCCTCCCGGCTACACACCTCGTTTGACTCGGATGAAACTAGGTTGATAAACTCTAAGTAAATCATAAAAAAAGAAGATCACTTTCAGTCCAACAAAAAATGGAACACTTAAAATATTTTCTACGGCAGAAATGTTAATCGAAGTCACAAATCAAGAGGTCAATAATTTGATGGAAACTGATTAGATAATCAGATAGTATTCAAACGCTCCCCTCACCGACGCAGCATTCAACAAGAAGATCCTGTGCATCTCTGGCGACACGGACATCAGGAGGCAACATCTCCTTAATGATTTTAAACATGGTGGCTGCACAACCAAGATACGAAGAAATTAGAGACAAATTAATGGGTCAGAGATAATATCTGGAATAAACAGAACCAATTAAAGGGCTGAGATATAAGCTAAACCAGACAGTAAATATTTCAGGCCTTTTGAAGGCCTACCAGTATGAGACACAAAACTGAAAGAATAAAGGCGCAGTTTTCACACACGAATAAGATGGAACAGGGAAATGGGGCTAGCTGACAATGACATACTCGTTATCTTCATCCCTGAAATTATTGCATTTATTCTTGGTACGAGATGAATGATGCGACAATTACAAGACAATAAGGAGACGATGACACGATGATTACAAGTTTCCATCCATACTTTGTTGGGATGGTAATGCCAATGCATCATCCTCATTATCATCCTCAAATCTCTTCACCAATTTTTGGCACAAGATCGATGACGTGAAAATGACGAGACATTGACATTATTGAGATGTGTATGTGATGATGACGAGAGAATTACAAGTTGATCATTGAGACAATGACAGTGAAAATGACGAGAGAATGAAAAGACAATCACACAATTCACCCTCGTCATTGTTATCTCAAAATTTCTTCATTCTTTTTTTAATCGAGAGGAACGATATGGCAATGACCACACAATAGCGAACTGATGAGAAATTCATCACCGAGATGATATGCACATAAGATGACGACGATGACAATTTTTCAGTTTCATCATTCATCATCATAGCGCTGAACGAACTCGAACCCAAGATGGAAATATTATCAAGGAAACGCAGAAGAAAGAAATTCAGTTGAATAACTAAGCGTGATCACAAGAGTCCCACAAACAGAATGGAAACTGAATCTGTAAGCAGAAAAAGGTGGAGCGCTGAACCTTGGAAATTTTCAATCAAATGAAACGAAAAACTTGACTTTAATCTATTGAAAAGAGTATTAAGGCATCGTAAAAATTAGCGGCATGTACAGATAAACGATCTTTTAAGTCGAAATCAATCGCTAAGAGACACTATGCACGTTTCTCGATGATTACAACTTGGATAATGCCTTCATCGCTATGAATAAACACGAATCTAGCCGGCTTCCAAATCCTTGAGGATAGGACAAAACCTTCCACAGAAAAAACTTGCCGCTTCCCACAACTCTCAAGTATGTTTTTCCACAAACACAAACAACTGTTGCTTGCGATTGAAGCATGCTAGCCGGCAGATCCATTTGGAAAATTAGTTAAAACCGAATACCACTAAACATTTCAACTTAAAAAACTATTCCGGTTAAGACCCTAGAGCACAAAAAAATCGGTTTACAAGTATTTTTACAAACAACTTAGGTACAACTTACAAACACTTGTAGGTTGTCAATCATAGAGATTACTCGACATTGATGAGACCACCATTTGAAAGGTTAATCTTTCTCTTCACACGGTGATCCTCGCTCTATATTACTCAAAGAACATCAAAAAACGAAAAAAAAAAACCATTCCTTCATGATCGCTACGATCGACTCATACAACGCAAGGAAATCCCCTAGAAAGAAAGAATCCAACGAAAAAAGGCACCTTTCGGAAGAGAAACATCCTCCTTAGACTTGCCGACGATGTCCATAGGCTCCATCTCCGAGAACCCTCGTCCTGTTTCCCTCTTCTGAGAAGTGGGTAAGGTTGAAACAGAAGCAAACCCGAGAAATCCTCACCGGTCGAAGAAATCCCGGGCAATAACACGGCGCAAATCCGAGAATTCTTGCTGAAGATCGAGAATTCTTGCTGTTCGATCCATCATCCTCTGAATCGCCTCAGTTTTTATCGAGAATCCGTTCTAGGGCACGATCAAGATCCGCCTCCATGGGAAAGACCGCGCCGGAGCTCGAACTCCTCAACGCTGGAGTTTAATGGGCTTTTGTTTACCCATTATCCAATAAACTTTTTTTGTCATTTTTGTTCATGGCCCAGCCCACTTAGAACAAGAACAGGAAAGTCTGTCTGAAATAAAATTTTGATGAAGAGAATATATAGAAGATGAATTTGGTACCCAATTAATATATAAGTGTATGAGTAATGATATGATATGAATCCACTACCTAGATAAAATTGTGGTGGGATCAATCAAATATGGGATAAATAAACACCTTTTCAGTTGAATTGAACAATACAGGGGGGTATGTTTGTATGGATGCATAGCTAAGATGTGAATTTATGTATAGACTCCTAATAAAAGCATATTAATGAAACCAGGTAGATGGCAAAGATTGATAATGACAAATGAAAATTAAAAACCAAAAACACCTTTCAGATGATTTCTTTTATTATATTTTGTTCAATTTCCAATGAAGCATTTGAGAGAAAATTTTTACCTGATCCCAAAAAATATTATAATGTTTGAGCCAAAATAGTTTTTAATTATTCTATCATAGCCTAAGGCTCAGTCTTATTTTTTAGTATAAAATTTGAAATAGTTATGAAACTCAAAGTTAGGGTGTTAATTAATATAATGTTGGTATTTGAGACTAATGAATTCTATTTGTAAAATATTTATTTATTGAAATATAGTTAGTTTGTGATGAGTAGTTTTTGTCTCCACAGGGAACGATGATGAAGAATTTAATATTATTTAAATGTAGATTATGGAGGTGTGGCAGGACACTAGTAAGATTAGATATATAGAGAAGAGGGAAAAAATGTGGCGACACAGTAATAGTTAAACTTATACAAACTATGCGGATTTATATGAAAGATGTAAGATAGAATATAGTGATGTATGATAGAAACATATGTGCACTAAAAGCCAATCACACATTCCAAATCTTATAATGAAGCCCATGTGTAATACGAAGTTCATGAATACATGTGTGGTACTTATAATGAAGTCAATGAATAAATATTGTGACTTAGTGAATTATGATGAGATCATAATACAAAGATCACTAATTTTTAATCATGTGCTCTAATATTCCTATTTGAAGGATACTCAAGGAGGACATCAAAGTATCCTAGTAGAATAGCATTATCTAGTCCCACTCATACAATATGTATGGCTGATCCTATAGCAATTATTGTGGAGACACTAAGGATAGATTGTGGTGCTCTTTAGTGAAAAGAGTTTACTAAATTCATCTACATCAATCTCCAAATGGCATTATAAAAATTATCAATTAACTTGATTCACATCACGGTTGTGTAGGTGGTCCTTGGACATGTGAGATCAAAGATGTATTGCAGATGGAGGATAGTACTTTGACTATGACCTATGAGTTCTTATTCATAGAAGTCTATACAGTCTTAGTTTTGAGTGCAACAAGAATTTCACCAAGATGATTGAGTGTTCAATATGGGACCGTCCATCCTTTATCAGTGGTTATAGCACAAGTATGACAATGTGAAAAAGTTGTTGGTTAAGGCAATGGAATATCAAAGAAGAATTCAATGATGAATTTTAAAAGTATTAGAACTAACTTGGATGACTGAATAGGGTTTGATAGTTGACTATACCTAAATCATCTTGAGAGCATCAAGAATATGAAGGACTATATGCACATGTTAACCAATGACAGAAAGACTCCATGAGTGAGCCAATACACTACTTTGTATGTTCTAGAGCATGAGGTGAAGCATGGAACCCCACAGTCTCGAGACTCAACCTATCGATTTGAATTGATATTTCCTTAATTAATATATATGATAATATAGTTAAGTAATTTGTAAGGTCAATAAAGGTTATTGGCCACTAGAGTTGTTAAATAGAAGGATACATTGGCCTAGCGGATACACGCTAATGATCTGATCGACGACGGAAAACATACTTAAAGGTTAAGGGGGTTAATGAAAAATAACCACTCAGTATAAATAGGGTAAGGCAGTGAACGAAATTCACCTTTACTAGATATGTTCACGGCCCTACCCTTCTTCTCCCTTATCATTTCTCCCTTCTAGGCTCTATAAATAGTATAATGCAATCGAGATGGTGTAATGACAACAATGGATTATGGACAGGGCTCTTCAAAATGTAGAAGGATATTCATTGTACTAGGGATTGTGCAGTTAAGTCTAGAGGCTACACACTTGAGTGGTTCAAAACTTTTCAGTACTTTTGAATGTTTTTTTATTCCTTTCAAAGCCTTCCACCAAGTGAATGTTTTTGTTTAATCCTAGTCAATGCCTTAGAATCTAGTAATGTAGAGAGAGAATTATAAAGACAGATATGAATAACAGAATCTAATATTAATAAAGAGATGAGAAGGGATTGATGGAGATACATATATATAGGTATCTAAATGGACAAAAATATGAAGGCAAATTTGAGAAGTGCTTTGGATATGGATAATATTTTGGATATAGCTTTAATGGAAGAAATAGATAATTCTAAGATAGGTAATGATGAATAAGGAACCAATGTAAGGCATGGGAGTTAACCTTCGGTCATTATATTTTTACAATACCTCAACGATTTTTAGAGGTAGGTAAGCTTCTCTTCTTTTTTTTCTCCCGTCAATCAACTCACAACACCAAGACACTGTGATGGATTGATAGACCCAAAATTGGACATGTAATCATGCACATTTTAAAGTCATTTTGGGATCATTTCATATGTATTATCTTAAATTTTACAAGAATTTTGCATTTCATCCACTAAAGAGAGCAAGGGATAAAAAATGCATTTTAATGTCATTTTTATGAATGTTCTACAAAATAAGTTCTTAGTAAAATATATTTAAGACATTGTTAATTTTATAATTTCCTATTTAGTATCTTATCTATGCTATTGCAGTGGTGAAGTCAATATTGAAGAGAAGAAAATGAAAGAGAGAGAGTGAGAAAGAAAGGAGAGAAAATTAAAGAAAAAAAGAGGTTTCTATTGGGCCAGGCCAGGAGCCAACCAAGTGCATCAGCACCCAAACCAGCCTCAATCAGGTGAGCGCAGGGCGCTAAAGCCCGCCCACAGTCGGCAAATGGCGGCGCCCGGCAGGCAAGCCCAGCCGGTCACACAAAGAGATCTCATAGAGGCCCATTCAGGCCCATAGACGAACCAAGTTGCGGTACATAAGAGAGGTATGGCGTTATAATTCGATAGAGAATACAAGCCAAAATTTATATAGCGCTGCATATTTTTCGATATGGGATTTAGAATCCCACTGTCACTCTTACTCCCTCAGCGGGCCCGGTCACTAAGTAACCAAGTGATTGCGGCCCGATGGGCCATGATCTTAAGAAAATAAGAAGCGAACTGAGACAAGGCGTCGAGCCAACCCAGCCTGAAGCCCGTGTCCTTTGGGGATTATTTTAGTAGGCAGATATGATCTCATCCATCCAATTTTTTAAACGAAGATTGGACAATGAGATCTATCATGTCTCATTTAATAGGCTTTCTTTATTTTTACAGGGCTCCTATTGGCTAGCGTGGCTGACGCAGAGGGGGGGCCACCTTAATTAGCGAATCAAAAGAAACGGGAGGCTGACGAGGCATGCTGATATGGTGGACGGGGTACGCCAAACTTATCTGGGTTCACGGCTGTGATTTAATCGCAACCGTAGGACCTAGATGAAGGCGATCTAATGGACAAGGGCATTTCTATCTGCCCTCGGCCCTGGCCATTGACGTCGCCGGCCAAAGGCCATTTTTGGCTGACGAGGGGGACCGATGGGTGATCCAATGGTCTGGGAGGACCCCCAGGGTCGTCCCCCTCCATCAAACGGCTTGGGAGGTCTGTCCCAAGCTGTTAAAGGGGGCCCAAAGGCCCCCAAATTCCTCATCTTACGACCTTACGCCCTCAGCTGTGGCGGAGATCCCTTCCACGTTTAGAAGCAGACTTCGGCATCATGACAACGTCGGTGGCTGTGGACAGTGAAGAAGGCTTCAGGGAAGAGCTAGAAGCACTTGAATCTGCTTTAGGACAGAGGAGAAGAGCAAGGGAACCCATAAACCGATGTTAGGCAGTGTCGATTGACGCCGCCACTCTCGTTCCTTAAATCAGGATGGATCTAGTAAGTTCTCAGTTCTTTCTTGTTGCAATTATGTTGATGAACCATTTGGAACTAAATCAAGTTATTTCAATGATCGATTTCGTTCATTATGATTAAAATTCGTATCGTGACTTGGTTTGGGCATTTCATTGAACACCTTGTGTGTTTGATGAACACTATTCGAATTATATAAGTTACCTTCTCTCAAGCTTAAAAAAATCTAGAAAAATATTCAAAGAATTATCCTGACCTCTTAGAGGCATTCTGGCGAACACCTAGTAGGTGTTCAACAGAGCTACCTCTTCTACCCCACTTTTATTCTATAAAACCTATATAAAATACATAAAAAGCATATAAAAATTAAATAATATACATCTCTCTCAGCTTTCGACTCCCTATTGGGCATTTGGTCGAACATCCCCAAGGTGTTCGACTAAATAACCCATTCCACACCCGAAAATTAACTATAATATATATATAAACTATTAGAAGAGATACATTAACTATAGAATAAATATAATACTTATATAAATCATATTATACTTCTATATACGAACCTGTACTAATATATATACTTCTTATTTACTAGTACTATTCTATCTATCCTCTTCTAATATCTCTATACCTATCTAAATACTCAGTATATTAAGATCAGATAATCATTTAATCTCTCCGTACTCTTATTAAAAAAATTAATCTTATTAAGTAACTCCTTACGTCTTACTAAGGATAACATTACTATTCTCTAACCACTTAAATCTTAATAATCATTATTAGTACCTCCCTCTCTTTTTTATATTTCTCTTATTCACCTATTATTCAATCTACTTACTACTACTTATTTCTTCTTATACTTACTATCTTTAGTATTATTATTATAGCTTATTAACTAACAACTCAATTATTAAAAACATCTCTAAAGGCCAGTCCCTGTGGAGACGACCTTACTCCAACTATGCAGTTGAGTGAGTTATACTTTTATCGAATTTATTTGATTGCAGGCAAATTAATTACAATGATAATTAAAATTTATTACACAATTTTCTTCCATCATGGATCTCCCACTTACTCTCTTTCAGTAAGCATACATGTATAACACCACCCTTTATAGATCATAGAGCATGGATAGGTGGGACAAAGCTGCCTCAAAATTTGAGCTCAATGGCCCTTCTAAATAATTAGATATCAAGGTTTTAAGTTTCCATAATCTAGGTCATTTCTTATTTAATATTTCTCTCCTCATCAGCACTGCAGCTCCATTTGCTCTGGCTTTTGTATCCCTTTTTCCCTCAAAATTTCAGCTCTTTGATCCATGGATCCAACCCATTAACAAAGCAACATGAAGAGACATTCAAGAAACTAGGAACCCCAACAGCAACAACCTTCCATTAGATTCCCCAAAGAGATGGAGTTCAACATTCAATATGTTGTTGCTTGCCATTGAAAAGGAGGTCATGTAAAATGTTGGTGGTCATGTGTGAAAACATGAGGAATGTCAGACTAACCCTAGATGAATCAAATTTAGTGACATAATTTGTTGTAGTCATGTGTGGCTGTGGTAATTATCATGTGAGAAAGTCAAGGAGTGCCATAGTCACCCAAGATGAATGGATTCTAGTGACATAATTTTTTGAAGTGTTGAAGACATTATACAAAGTCATGTCCACAATAGGATGAAGAAAATATAATAATTGGGTCGTTATGGAGCTTGAAAATTCTGAGCATGTGTTTAATTGTTGTTAGGGAAATTTAATATGAGGGGTGTGGTGCTTTGACGGAGACAATGGGATGCTGGATCATGTTCAATATGGGCATGGGCCTAATGGGCTGCAATTGGGAGAAATCCCGGAGCACAAGGACCCCTCGGGAATAAGAATCCCATGGTCTTCATCTACCTTAGAAATACCTGATAGAGTGTGCTTAATTTTGGGATTCCATTTTGGCACACCTGAAAAAAGATACAGGTGTTGGAGAGCAGTAGTGGCCTATAGAGGAGCAGGAGGGAACATCAATTTCGTCCCGTGGGGTGCCACAACATTTTAACCTCAACCATAGGGTAATTTAATTTAATTTTAGAGAAAATGAGATATACTCTGGAGGCCAAAACCCTTAGGTCTAGAAGGCCTCATACATACACTCTCTCCATACTTCCTTTTGTATTTTCACTCTAGCAATAGCTGGACGAATGAAAAAGAAAAAAACAGAGGTCAAACACCTTGTGTAAAAATATTTGAAACTAAGTTTCTTCTTGTTTCCTACTCGTTTGGTACAAAATGCCTAGCCTAGATAGAAAATACAAGCTGTTGTATAAATCTAGTTTTTGAAAATATTATGAAATCAATATCAAAAAATAAAAAATATAGATAAACTAATCTAGGTTATTTTCCCTTTAAGCTTTGTATGAAATTATTATAAATCTTCTTAAATCTAATTTTTTCCCTTTGATTTTGAGTATCTTTATGTTTTAGAGAAGCTTATTAACTTCCTGATCCTCTTCCCCCTTTGATTTTGTGTATTTTGTTTTTGTATAGAACATTAGGAACTTCCTGGTCCTTTTCACCATTTTATTTTGAGAATCTTGATTTTGCAAAGAAGATTAGGAACTTCCTGATCCTTTTCACCATTTGATTTTGAGAGTCTTGATTTTGTAGAGAAAATTAGGAACTTCCTGATCCTCATCGCCCTTCTTTCCTCCACTTCTAAGCTCATGATATGATGTGCTTGACTTGTGAGGAACATTCTTGAGTATAGGTGCTTGATCTTTATTAAGTGTACTGCCAGCGCACATGCATTGTGCACTAGTGTGGATGCATGCCTCACACCACTTTAAGCCAATGCATGTATGTCATGTAGTAGGGCACAATGTATATGCTCGTGCAATCTATATCGGAGACAATGTCCAAGTGTATGTACAAGCCTTTTAATGATACTTATGCTAGCTCCCTCAACAGCTCATGATCCCTCCTTTGTGCCAACACCCAAGATTTTGTGTTCTACCTGCTCGAGCCCCTACTTGTGCATGCGCATGCTGGTGCACAACACACAGTCTCATGTAATTCCTATTTTTTCTCAGAAGACTTGCCTTTTTCATCTATTACTCTGGCCAAATTTCTACCACATTTTTAACAAAAATAAAATTCATATTTTTAACCCTTGTAAAATAGGAGTGAAGTTTAAAAAAGTTATTGCATAAGTATACTTGGAAATAATGTCACATTTTAAACCAAATGATGGACTTGTCATTACGAGCTCCCATTACATTAACTGTGAATGACCTCATAACTGTCAAGTAGATCAGCTTGGCTTACAATATCTAAAATCTATAGGTGTCGTCCAATATTTATTATGTGTCATCATAAAATCAGGGCAAGCCTCCATTAACAAATATTCTAGTTTTCACCTGAGAAGCATTGTCACCCAAGGCAATCAACATCATCCTTTGAGATAGAGTCGTAGCTTAATGTTGGTAAGTAAAATCAATTCCACCAAAATAGAAATATTGCCTCAAGTCTCATATAATCAAAAGTAATGAAAAAAGCTTTTAGAAATCTGTGCATCTATGAGCCAATCATACATTCCACATATCATTCAGTATAATGTATGATGGATGCTTAAAAATGACATCAATGAATATGTGCCATGAATAAGTGGATTACGATGATATCATATTACAGAGAGAACAAGTCTTTAAACATAAATTCTAAACAATTAATATTCAAAGGATTCTCGAAAATGATATCAAAATATCTTGATAGAATATCACAATATAGTTTCACTCATTTGATGAATATGGCCGATCTTGTGCGCAAAACTATGCAAAGGAGTGAAGCTAGAGCAAAAAGGTAAGCTTGTGATTAGAATGGAGCCATGATATTTGCAGTTAAGGCAACACATCTTTAGGTCACACTGTTGGCATCAGATGCATTAGGGATGAGTCCTAGTTACCATAGGCGAATGAAGCATTTTATTGTGTGTCTATTGCTGTTTTCTACTCAAGTACCTACACAGCTTTATGAAATGTCAAGGGAAACAACTTAGAGGTCACAGATAGTCAAAATGCAACAAAGAAGGGTGGAGACTATCATCAGTAACAATTTTAAACGTAAGTAGGGAGCAGAATAGTGCTTATCCTTTCCATAAGGCAACATGAAGGTCGAGATTATCTAAGGCATAGTGGGGATGGTAAGGAGTTAGAGGAGCATGTGTTAAACAATGACCATACTGCTCATGATGGTGCTAGTATTTGAAAGTTGATTTTCTTAGAGGGAATAATAATTAGGGATGGTGACGGAGAAGATAATAGTAGTGAAAATCCAAAGGTGGAGAGATGGAGGGAATTAATGGTGCATGTGTGGCAGTAAAATATGAAGAATCTTAATGAATATTACATGAGCATAAGTGCTGTGGCAACCACAGTGGGTAATAGATACATCATATCTGTCTTGCAACGAGTAAAGGCAACACTTATTCAATCCTCTGTAAAGATTTAGTATATATTCTTAGTGAGGTTCTACGACTAGGCAAAAGAAAGAGGGGCAGATCTGGCTGGCATGGACATCTAAAATGGGTGCTCCATTCTATTTATACTTATTATGGAACTTTTCATAAAAGCCTATATATTAGAAGTATATCCACTAATGTCCATAGATATTGTGCACATGTCCTTCTAGGCCCATGGATAAGTCAAGTTAATCAATGTAATGGGCCAATAATACTCATTATCAAACCTTCTTAATTAATAATATGAGCATATAGATAATTTAATCAAGGATCAATTTACCCTAATTGATAGGTTAAATTTCGCACCCTTCGGGATCCAAGCTACACCTCATGCCCTAGAAATTGCGTAGTAGTGATTGAACTCTCTGAACATTAACCATCATCACTTATCTTATAGGTCTGATCCTCCATCCACACAAGACAGGTGGAATGGCTTAGGGTATGGTTAATGATCAAACACTAATCTGTCATTTTACTGATGTTAATGAGGATCACTGGATAATTTATTCTTTAATATTTCCACTACACCTACCAGGGATTTAATGAATCCTCTTCTTCGGGTCAAACACCTCATATACCGAGGGTGGAGACTCCCATCCCGACTACTTAATCGCTCACATGTACTTTTTGTTATATCAGAGCTAAAACTTGTTTGAATCTCATTAATTAGGGACTTCAATGCATACTCAAAACATAGTGCTCAATCCACCATATGCCTTTTGTGCCTTATGTCAAAGGAACACTATGACAAATTGATCACTCATAGGTGATCATGCAAAAAGTGGATCAGCACTTACACAAATGTTGGATCATAGAAGAAGTGGATCAACAATGATGTACTTGAGGAACGCAAAATGCACATCAATGCTGATGCTGTAAGCATGCCAAAAAAGGATCTAGGTTGGGGTTGTGGTTTGGGAAGGGGGCATAATGCTGATGTTGTGACATGGGCGATAGGGTAAGATAGTGATGTGTCAGCATAGGTAACAAGGCAGGATGTGGGTGTGCAAAGACTAGCATGGCTCATTAGAGCAAGAGGCATGGCAAAGCATGTGGCAGTTAAGGGCCATCTTTTTAGTTACATGATGACACGTGTGGTGTGGCAGGAGAGTAGCACATAGGGTATACAATGGCAAGGTTAATGTAATAGGCTGGCTGGGTATGTTGGGTTCTATTCCCGTTATATGGATGAAATTGAAGAGATCAATCTAGTAAAATTATTTCTGCTAAAGAGAACCCACTATCTATCATTTATGTATCCACACTAATGGCTATGGGATCAGCCATACTCATCATGTGAATGTGACTAGATAATACTATTCTCTGAATACTTTGATGTTCTTCTCGAGTATTCTCTGAATACTTTTATTTTTTTAAAACACATATTAAAAGACTAGTGATCTCCTGATTATTATGTCATCATAATTCACTCTGATTTTATTATGATATCCATATTATGATATTGTCCTAATCATGTCAGATTATGTATTCATAGGTTCATTATAGTTATCCCATTAGCATTATAATGAATAGATAGTATCAATTAATAATGAACAAGAGGTGGAATTTGTGATTAGCTTGCTGGCCACATATATTTCCATCTGGATAGAGGGAATATCAGTGGCATCATTAATGGTAGAGCATGTAGGCGCACGATGGCAAGGGTAGAGAGTGTGTCAAGGAGTGTAGAGGCAAGGACGCCCCAATAGGGTAAGGCCAACATCATTTGGTCATAAACTATCTAGCTGTGATAGCATTAGGATTCACAAATGTATGATATAAATTCATATATCGAACTTTAAAACAACATCTGATATGCATACATGGCCAGTGTTCATAATCCAAACAGTCCCATGATAAATTCCATTTGACAGGAAACTAATTTGGGAAGGGAGTGGTGAAGAAAAAGGAAATGTATGGGAAAAAATTCCCATCCATCCATTCCCTACTGCATGGGGGCAGGGAGGAACTGGACTTCTTATTGGTATCTCTAAAGTTTTACCCATGGATATACCATTTGCAACAAACTCTGTACTTAGACATGTGTCATGTTGAACAAAATGTGTACCCCTACATCTACCATATGGGACAAAACCATTTCAGGACAGGATATGGAAAGGGATGCAAACCATTAAGGATGGAAAAACCCCCTTAGATAGATGACTGAATCAATTTCCATCCATTCCGGTCTTGTCTATTCCATACCTTAGATATGATGTAAATCAAGGAGTTCATACCAGATTAAACAATAAATGAGAGCTTACATGGTCTTTTATAAACCTTGGAGAGAGATAAGTCATAATGGGTCAGTCGAGTAATAAGATTATTTAAGAAGCCCATGTTTATAGAGTGAAGATGCATAAGCATGGTGGAAGTCAAATGGTTATGAAACCATTGGAAATCAAATTGTTCATTAATCTGGCAAAAATTATGGACTTCCTATCTGGAAGCCCATGTAATGCACCCTCAAAGTACCTTACCTCTGTTGCATGTGTATTATAATGTATAATACATATCAACTAAATTCTGAAACCATTGAGATGATGATCACAACAAAGTCTTGGTTACAGCAAGACATATTAACATGTTACCCCAATAAACTTTACCATAGAAAAGTATTAGGGTAGGTCATAAGTTTTTGTTAATATAGCTAAGTATCATTATGATCCGAAGACAGAGAAGAAAGAGAGATAGATTATTGTATAGAGATGACATATGTTGATGGAGGAAGAGAGGCAAGAAGGGAGAAAGAGAGAGAGAGGATAGAGAGATACACAAATAGATAGAGATGATGTATGCTGATGGAGGGAGCGAGTGAGATAGATAAATAGATAGAGATGATGTATGTTGATGGAAGGAGGGAGTGAGATACATAAATAGATAGAGATGAGGTATGTTGATGGAGGGAGGGAGTGAGATAGATAAATAGATAGAGATGATGTATGTTGATGGAGGGAGGGAGTGCGATAGATAAATAGATAGAGATGATGTATGTTGATGGAGGGAGGGTGTGAGATAGAGAGAGATAGAGAGAGGGAGATATATAGAGAGAGGCAAGAGAGAGATAGTCAGTAAGAGAGTAGAAGAGAGAGATAGTCAGCGAGAGAGAGAGAGATAGAGAGAGATAGTTAACGAGAGAGAGAGAGAGGGAGAGAGATAGTTACCAAGAGATAGAGAGAGAGGGAGAGAGATATAGTTAGCAAGAGATAGAGAGAGGGGAAGAGATAGTTATCCAGAGATAGAGGGAGAGGGAGAGAGATAGTTAGTGAGAGATAGAGAGAGAGGGAGAGAGATAGTTAGTGAGAGATAGAGAGAGAGGGAGAGAGATAGTTAGTGAGAGATAGAGAGAGAGGGAGAGAGATAGTTACTGAGAGATAGAGAGAGAGGGAGAGAGATAGTTAGTGAGAGATAGAGAGAGAGGGAGAGATATATATATATAGATGGATAGAGAGGGAGAGATATATAGATAGATAGAGAGAGAGGGAGATACATATATATAGATAGATAGAGAGAGAGGGAGAGATATATAGATAGATAGAGAGGGAGAGATAGATAGATAGATAGATAGGTTGATGGATAGGTAGATAGATAGATAGGTAGAGAGAGAGGAGAGAGAGAGACAGAGAGGGAGAGAGAGACAGAGAGGAGAGAGAGAGAGACAGAGAGGAGAGAGAGAGAGACAGAGAGGGAGAGAGAGAGAGAGACAGAGAGAGAGAGAGAGAGAGAGAGAGAGAGAGATGTAAAGAAATGCAGTATGTATATCAAGATTGATGGATAGATAGAAGGTGGGTACGTGCGTTGGAAGTTTCAAGCAGGACTAGGACCTCAGACGGGTGATCCAGAATTCAGAACACTGATCACTACCAAGCGGCCTACAGCTCTACCCAACTCCACAACCGGCCTTCCTCTTCCCTTCCTCCTCCCCACCCGTCAGCATCGCCATGGCCCTCTCTCTCCTCCGCCCCTCGACCTCTCTTCGTCTTTCTCCCTCCCCTTCTCCTTCCCCATCGAGGCGGAGCTTCTCCGTGAAGGCCCAGTCCGCTTCCGTTCTTACCCAGGACGAGCTTAAGAAGCTCGCGGCTTCCAAGGCTGTGGAGTCGGTGCGCAGCGGCATGGTTCTTGGGCTCGGCACTGGCTCGACCGCTGCCTTTGCCGTGGCCGAGATCGGCGAGCTGCTCGCCGCCGGCAAGATCAGTAACATCGTCGGCGTGCCCACGTCCAAGCGCACCTACGAGCAGGCTCTCTCTCTTGGGATTCCTCTCTCCACCCTCGATGATCACCCCCATATCGATCTCGCCATTGATGGCGCCGACGAGGTCGCTTCCCCCCCTCCAATTCTTCTCTTGGAAACTTTGGTTATAGTCGGGTTTCGCCTCATTCGTCGTCTTTGATGGGTACCCGCGATCTAAAATTTGAGATTTTTTTTGTCACTTCACCCTCCAATTCTTCTTTCTTTTTCTTCGTCTTGAATCTCTGGATTATGGGTTCTTCGTTATTTTCGTAAAAAATCATCTTTGATGTTGAATTTTGTTATGGGTTCATTCGTTTTCGTCGCGCATCCCACGGCCCCCAGCCTCCTCATTCATCTTCCGCCTTCGTTATTATATTCCAGGTTTTTCTCTCGAATTGTGATCATTGATTCGTTCGTCCTCGTTTTAATTTCGTCTTCATTCATCTTCTGTGATGATTCCCCATCAGGATTCTTTCTATTCGTGTTGTGTTTTTCATAAAAATCTCGCAATTGGTGGCATTTTCGAGAGAACGCTTCACCCAAGATTCATTTTTTTTCGGATTAAGACGATGTTACTTCTCCTTCCAATTTTTTCTTCTTCCGTTGGGTTTTTCTCAGAAACTACGGTTACAGATTCATTTTGTTGCGCATCCCAATTTCGTCTTCGATCATCATCTTTGATGTTTCCCTGTTGGAATTCTTTCTTTTGTCCTTCATCCTTTTCATGAAAATCTCTCCTTATCGTAGCATTTAACAGCAAATCACTATCTCCTTCTAGTGTTTGTGGACGATGCCGACATGCATTGTCTACTCCATAAGCCTGACTGACAATATCGATTTCATCATGAATGGTGATCTTATCTTTGTCTCTTATCATCTGAGAGGGTTTACAAAGAATGATGTGGATTTTTTGGTAGGAATTATCTGAAAACATCTATGTCCCTCTAGTGTTTGCAGATGGCTAAATGTTCATCTTCAATTTCTCCGTAGGCTTGTCTGATAATGACGATTTCGTCGTTGTCATCCATCTGCAGATGAATGACTCTCTCATCTTTGTCTCTTATCATCTTAGTGGGGTTTACAAAGGGATGATGTGGATTTTATTGTAGCAATTGAATGCAAACTTCTATCTACCTTGAGTGTTCGAGGACGATGACTAAATCATCATCCTCATCTTCTCCATGGGCTTGATTGACAATGGCGATTTCAGCATTGTTGTCCAGCAACAGAGGAATGATGTTCTTGTCTTTGTCTCTTATCATCTGAACAGGGTTTACAAAGGGGTGATGTGGATTTTGTTGTGGTATTTAACTGAATGCTTCTATCTTTCTTTAGTGTTTGCGGACAATGATGCAACTGTCTTCGTCGTCTCTGTAGGCTTGACTGACAATGACAATTTTGTCATCGCCATCTATCTGCAGACAAATGGTGATCTCATCTTTGTCTCATCATCTGAGCGAAGTATCCAAAGGGATGATGTATATTTTTTCTCCCCATCATCATCTTCATTGACCAACTTTATCTCCATCTCCATTGATCTGGATTGCTGGTAGTATTCACCTCATCTGGACGGCGCTAATGTGTGTTGTTGACGAGTGGTTGACATCAACAACCTTGATCCCCTATGTCAGGGGATTTGTAACAGATTAGTTAACCTCATCGCCAGTGTCTATGGTGGTCAATGGTGATCCCGTCAACGTCACTGTCAACAGTCCGTGACCCAAAATTTGTCTGCACCACAGTCAACGCCAAAACAAGGCATGTCGACGGCTAATTCTTTGGGCCGTGATGCAGGTGGACCCATTTTTGAACCTGGTGAAGGGCCGAGGAGGAGCTTTGCTGAGGGAGAAGATGGTGGAGGCAGCCTCGGACAAGTTCATCGTGATCGTTGACGAGACGAAACTGGTTGACGGGCTGGGTGGCAGCGGGCTGGCCATGCCTGTGGAGGTAGTGCAGTTCTGCTGGAAGTACAACCTGACACGTCTGCTGGGCCTGTTCAAGGACCATGGCTGTGAGGCCAAGCTCAGGCTTGAAGCTGATGGCAAACCATATGTCACTGACAACTCCAACTTCATCGTTGACCTCTACTTCACCAACCCCATCCGTGATGCCGACGCCGCTGCAAGAGAAATCTCTGCCTTTGAAGGGGTCGTCGATCATGGGCTATTCCTTGGCATGGCCACTGAGGTCATCATCGCCGCCGCCGATGGTGTTATCGTCAAGACGAAGTGAAACCTGTGGCCCCCATCTTCTTCTTCCTCCTGTGCCATTCATGCTGATTGTGTGGTTTTCGAGATCAGTTTGAAGGAAATACAACCGTTTATGCTTCTTTTTCTTTGTCAATAGTCGTGTTAGTGTGCATATCAGGATGGGTTTCAAGAAAAGATGGTAGTTTTAGTTTTTATGCGCTTCAGATTGGGATGGTCATGTAGGGAGTCAAATGAAAACACTATCACTTTGGCTGCTAGGGTGAGAAATTGTTGTTGCCTCTTTCAGTTGGGTTCTGGAAGATGGGCCATACCCCAGCCATTTAACCCGGCCAATAGTAGAAGCCATGCCGATCAAAAAAGGAGGTTATCCAAACACATCTGTAGTAGTTGTAGTAAAACCTGTCCTGTTGATCATTTGGCTTTTCCAGCGATATGAACATATCTACGTAATTGGCGCTCTGTCAAACTATAATGAAATCGTAACTTTTCTTTTTCTTCTAAACGAATACGATATTGTGATTTTCTACCAATACTATAAGTCAAAGTCATGCCATGGGGGCCTAGGAATAAGAACGAGAATCAATGTCCTGGTGGTGCTACGAGATGTCGATTTCTCGTATCGAATAGAGGCAGACCTATTGATTGAACATAGATACAAACTATGGGTGTGGAGCCCATGCACAGAAAATGAGGTTTCAAGTGGAGAGAAATTGGCTTCAGTCTGGTGGCGGTATTGGTTTTGATATAACCAGTGATTTATTATATCACTCTATGTATGCATCAACACCTATGCACTTCCAGAATAGTTTAAGAATTGACAATTGTCCCGAGATATATACAGAAATGGGGGGGATAAAGCGAGTTATGAGAGATTTCTTGGGTCAAGAGATGGAATGAGAATTGTCAAGGAGACATCAAAGGATTGCCACGGAGAAGGCTGCTATGCGTCGGCAAGTCGTATGTATGACCAATAAAATGCATAATTTCCTCGTAAATATTGATGTGATACTTTTCTAATGTTCAAATAAGCACATTGTGCTACCAAAGTTATCATTTTTAATATCAACTCTTCCCCTTAAAACCTTTACTATGCTAATCTACGTAGTAGTTAATGTCTAGCCAACCGATTATTTAAATTTTGCTTAGGTTATGAGACTGAGCATGACTTACAAATAAGTAAATGGTTATGCATTTTGTGATGTGACATTTAACAAACACAATACTATTGACATAAAATAAAGGTTAACCAAATTCCCCACCGACAATGAAGCATATTGATGGAAATGTGGTAATCCCACATGAATTTGGACTAAGAAAGCCTAATAAAAGTAAACTAAATATCAAATAAAACCAAATATTGTCTCAAGAATTTTATTTGTTAGTGTCAAATGATTTATTTGTTTATTTGAATGATGTCAAATTGAATGATGTCAAATGATTTATTTGTTTTTTTATCTATTCCTAACTGTTACTATGAAAGCAATCGGCAACAAAGTTAGTGTTTCAAGATGCATAGTATCATTTTTAATTTCTATTTTAGCATCATATGGATCTTTTATAATTTTATTTTCTATTTTTTATTTAATGTAGTTCATGAAGTTAACCTCCATGAAATTAAGAAACTATTTTTTGATAATTTTGAGGTCTTATTATGCAAATGGTTTAAGTTATTGAATGGACTGAAATTGGATGATGGTTGAAGGCCAATTCAAAGCATTATATTTTGACAACTAGGAAATGAAATATCAACCTAGTGGGACAAGAATATTCACGATTTTGGGAAAACTCTAACAGCAGGGTCTCCAACCTCAAATGTGTAAAAATAAATAGTGCAGAAAAGAGTAATCGCTAGGAAAAGTAATATAACTGTCAAATAATCATTTTAGGCATGAAATGCTCATGTATAAAATATCATAGTTTATCTCTCTATCTCTCTCCTATTTTAAGAAAAGAACCTAACACTATTTGGACAAAGTGACTATGGCCCCACTTTACACATTATGTCTTAATTTTGAATGAATATTCATTGTGCTTCTTAATATAAATGGGACAGGTCTTTAGTTGCAGAGCAATGTGATAGAAGTAAATGTGGCTGGCAAACCAATCAGACATTAGACATCTCATTCAATACTCATCGGTGTTTCCTGAAAAGTATAAATGGGGGAAATCTCTGAAAATAATTCACCCATCTAAGAGTTCGTATCCATCCTTCTTCTCCTTTCTCTCCTTGATGCCCTCCCCTCTCAATATGATCAGAATGATAAAACAAGAATGGTGGATCAATAAGGAAGGATCTGAAACTTATGTTTGTAATTTCTTCTTTTTACCCCAAAAAAAGTGATACATTTCTCAGAAATTTCAATAAGCTAAATTGGGTCGAGTATGATCCAACATCAGTCTAAAACTGATTCATGAGTTGTATGAGGTTGAAAACTCTGAAGTATAGTCCTTAGGAAAGGAATTGATTTCCCTCGTATGACCATGAAGAACATGCCATTTGACATGGGGACTCTGAAATTGTGGAGGCTTGGTCCAATCAAGCTGTTGACTCTTTGAAACGAGCTGTAGTAATTATTATTATTATTATTGATACTTATATTTAAGAAAAAAGTTGCTTGACTATGACAGGAGGGTTTGAATAGTACCAGAATTATTTTTAATTTATCACAACAGGTTAGTTTTTTCGTGTCCATTCCAGTAAATAAATTTTATTAAACAAATAAAATGAAGCATCTGTATTATCGCCCAAATAAGATCCAACCAATAAATTTCATTATATCTCTTTTGTAAAAAGTAATATATTTATTTTTATGTCATTATAAAATAAAGCTCATCAAGGTGAAGGATATTTGATATGTTGGGGATCATGTGATATGCCTAGATGCTGGAAAATTGAACAGCTCAACACAACTCTCTTGAGGAACCAAGAAATCACCAATCAGATCTGTGCCAAGGTCATTTAATTATCAATTTAAAAATGTTTTAAAGGTTTGTTACTATTTGTTTCTTACTCTACATGAATTTTATATGGATCATGTGAAGCATGGCCTCAAAACCCAACAAGTGGAGTTTTAACTGTAAAATATGATAAAATATAAGTGAGAAAGTTGGAATTAGGGATTGAGATGAATCAAAACCTCAAGTTCTAGTGCATATTCTCAAGTTAATTTCACTGAGCTTCAATATCCAGTAGATGAATTAGGAGATAGGAACAAAGCAAGAATCATGACTATTTACAAATATGATCATATGAAGGTAGAATAAGATAAATCTCATTCTTTAAAAATGGGCTATTGCCTTAGTAAATTGCTCCATATCTCTAAATCATAATTCATATAAATGTTTTATCATCTCATGCCCCTTCATAATCAAGTAACTTTATTTCCTTCTAATTGTTCCCCAGTCTTGTGAGATTGACCTTATATCATCAATGCCATTAAGTCTAATCTCCATTAAATAATGTTAAGGTTAATCCCAATTATTTTACTTAGACTCCCAATTGTTTATCATTTATAAAATTACACATTTCTGTAGTTACTTTCTTAAATTTATTTTCAATTTTATGATTTTCTTAGCTAATAATTCTTAAGTTCATAGTATTGATTAAATCTCAAAAAATGCATTGAAATTGATATAAACTATATGATGTAATTATTTTACTCAATATGACATTTTAATTTACTAATAGAGGGTGGCATGACCCTTAAATTCATTTACTTTAATATTTAATGTTGAGTTATTTTGATAATAATTGGAATATTTATTGGAGTCACGTTAAGATGGAAATTACAGTAGTGACTTAAAGTTATGTTTCTACGTGAGGGTTGGATCCATACTTTTATTAATAGCATAGATATGAGTAATTTAGACATTTTTACATTAAGTAGGAATTTTAAAAAATAAAAATATCTTAAAGAAGCTTTACTAGTCTCTTTTATATATAATTATATTTTATATTGTTTTTATAATTTGAACTATGTTATTATATTTTAATTTATATTTGAGTGTTTAATAATATATATTTTTAATGCCTCTCTCTTTATGTCTCACTCTCGCTAAAATATATTGACTCATAAATAGAAGAATGGATAATATGCCATGATTGGCTCATTAGTGGTCACTCAGTATGGTATAGAATGTTATCTACATACAAGCTATATCCTTGGAAAAATTTACTTACTAATTATTCAGACTAAATCATTCCAGTTGGGACATGGTTAGCTGATGAAGATAAAAAGTAGAAGACAGACATATATACCAAATTGGAATAGATAGTTGGTCTCATACTTCAGTTAATAGTCCCATGTACTAAGTATATTGTACATAGTTCTTAAAATTGGTCTATAGGGGTTATTGACTTATGAGCATAAGTGGGTTGACTTTGACTGTCTTATAGATATAGTTCAAAAAGTTTACACATGTATTCAAATGAGGGTAACATACTGATTTGTATAATTGTTCTGATTTTATGACTTTTATTCAAATGAGGGTAACATAATGATTAGTGTACTTTTCCTAATTTTATGATTTCTTTCACATGAGTGATATTATGAATTTTGTGGATTTTTGGGTATTTTTATGTTTTTTTTGGAGACCATATGGTTTAATAAAATAATTTTCTAAGTCATAATACATTTTTCTATATTTTTATGACATTATATTCATACAGTTACTATTTTTAATCTGCTATGTATAATTTTTATGGATTATAGTTTTTTTTTTCATGCCATGTATTGACGTTCATTTGATTGGATGGAAACCAACCACATTTTAATAATGACTAGTGCATAAAATTACTGCGAAAATAATCCATTATGACATTTCAAACCAGGCTACCATAAAGGAGAAGCATGAGCAGACATATTCTTATTGTGAAAGATTCCCAAGGAAATTACAATGAATGTGATTGCAAAGAACAAGGAGGGACACATGGTGGCTGTAACATTTTACCATGTCACACATTTAATGTTTCTTTAATAATAATTTTTATCTTAATCTACATAGGGACACATCATTTTCAGAGGCATAGGTCGAAGATGCAGAAAATCACAACCATCAATTGATATATGGAATAATGAATGTATAAATGAATGGAATATGGTGTAATGATATGTATGTCAATATGGTGTAATGGATTATGTTGAATGAGATGGGAAGATGCAAGGGGATGCCTGTGGACTGATGGATGTCAAGAAGAAGATGATGAAGGAAGCACAAAAGACTTACAATAGATCCTTATACACTTCCAGGATCAATGTAGTTTGTGACAGTAGGAGAGCCCTTCACTTCTCTTTCGATATTTAACTTCCATCTACAAAGAATGCCAAAAATGCTGAAAGGATCATCAAAACTACATTTTCACTAGGCCTACTAGATAAGGAGAAATTCTAAGACAATTTTTCACGTGGATAGAGGGGCCTATTTTTAAGTCTGATTGTATCAATGGAGGAAAGAGAGATGTAGCTACCCTCAAATTTAAAATGGTTTTCGGAGACATGGTAAACTTAAAAGTCTCTTCAGATAATTCTATAAAATATACACTTATTAGGTCTAGATTATAGGGGTAAATTTTATGAGAATAGAAAATAAGTGTGTTCTCAGCCCAGGTACCCCCACGTATCATAGGAAGGCAAGATCTGTTCTGTAAGAACAAATCAACCCTCAGAACCAGGATTTTAGACAACGACAATCTAAAATCAGCCATTTTACTAAGAAATCACTTAAAATATTCTGGCTTTAAATGTATGCTATTTAATTAGTTTTATTTCAAAGAATTCTAAAATTATAAGTTCTGATTTCAATTCTTTTTATTTACGGATTAATGGGAGAGGAATCTTAAAATAGATTCTGACTTAGAAAAATGTTATAAAAGACTAAAAAAATCCATAAATTACTAAATAATCCATAAAATACTAACAAACCCATAAAATACTAAAAAATCTAGCAAAATCACATTGTTATTTCAAAACTCAATTTAATAATTTTAAGCTTGATAATACATTCATATAATAATTTTATTGAAAAAAATATGGAAAATTCAAGAATCGAATCTCATAATTAGAGTGTTGTGAAGGGTATCATACGTGATGGAGATGTGATGGAAAAATTAAATTGACTGAATATTCAGCAGATCCGTAGATGAAGCCACCAGCTCAACATATTTGATCATTACTTGAGAGAAACAGGTTTTGTATTTATGGTTCTATGTAGTGATATATATCAATTTTGGAGCCCTAGATTTAGGGTTATGTGTAAATCAAAGCCAATCATTGAAATAAATATTTATAAAGACAAACGTTATGAAACCATAAACGTGAACTGGAGGCAGCGGTGATGAGGAGGGAGAATAGTTTATTTAAATGAATAGCTAGGATTGCTTCTAATTGAAACCTTGATATCTGAAGAATGAAAAGGCCGATCAAGTTAAACTTTTTTGGGAAGGTTTTTCGTGTCTTATCTTTCTATAATTTCCCTCATATATATATATGAGCTGAATGACACTATGAAATTATACTAGAACGTTCTTCCTAAATTTTTCTGGCTATTCGTAAGACAGTAAGCTGGGAGATCCATCAAACATGTTCTTGATGCTCTGGGTTATTGCGAATGAGGTATAGACTAATGGAGAAGCTTATGTGCATCTTCAAATATCTGTGGTCATGGCAAAACATAAGGATTTTGGACAGTACTTCAGGCCTTATATATTTTCATCTTTGTCATTATTTTTAGGTCCAGATCCATCATCCCTATCTTTACCTTATCGATTCCACCATCTTCATAACCTCTAAAATCCTACCAAATTTACTTTACCAAATTATTCCACTGACACTAGAATTATATAAATATAATTCCATGAATTTTATATGAATTTAAGGATTTAAATATCTAATGTATAGTTTCATGTTCTAGATTATCTAAATATTTCTAAACTTCACCATAAACATCACTTTATGCACATTTTAGCCATTTTTAGCTAACATTGCTCAGCTTACATGCCAAGCATTTTATTACTGATGAATATTTTCAAGTCCTATGTGTGCAAAAATTTATAAAAATTAAATTGGAAGAGGATCAATGGCAGGTGGTATCCCACGCAACTTTTAGAGCTATTTCTTTGGGATGTTGGTCCGAATTGGAGGAATCTAAAATTTTGGGCTTGAAAGAAGTATGTTGAGAGGTGTTGGCTACGTCCTGTATCCTTCCACAGTTCCCTATAACCTCCCTTTTAATGAGGATCATGAACTTGAATGAAGGAATTCAAAAAATCAAATTAAACTATTGGGGAAAGAGGCAGAAACAACAATAAGAAAAGGATAGGGAAAAAGTAGAAGGTTGTTCTAGATCATTCCCAACATAAAATTATCTTCCTCTTTCTCTTTACCTTGTTTTGGACATGCTCTGGGAGTGGCTAGCCAGTAGGAAGGCTCTACATGATCCTGGTAGTTCAAACTTGTTGAAGTCTTCTGAAATGCTCTTCATTTCATCATATTTTTCTTCCATCGAAAAATGTTTGATCCTGAAAATATATAATTTGATTCTATGGATATGAATTGGATGAAGCTAAAATGATTCACACAGCATAATCAAAATGGCTTTCAGAATATATTAATCAAATCACTTGTACATGGATATGTTCCATGATTGTGAAGCCTCTATGTATATCCACATGATCCCTGGTATCTTATATCTTTTCCTTCGCCTCGACAAGCCCTATTCTCACTCCACCATAGTCATTATAAGATGGATGCAAATTGCGTTGTAAATTTAATTTGCCTACAATCAGATAAAGTTGTAAAGGTATAAAGCTCACTCAAACATATATGTGGAGTAAGGTCATCTCCACAGGGACTGGCCTTTAGAGGTGCAATTAATAATTGAGTTACTAGATTAATAGGCACTTATAATAAGGATAGTTAAGGATAAGAAGAAACAAGTAGTTAGTAGGTGGAGAGGATATTAAGTTAATACGAGAACTACATAGGAAAGAATATCAGATATTATATATATTTATATTTATAGATACTAGAGTTAATAAAGAAGTGAGATGCTAGATGCTATGGTTAAGGATGATATTAATATAGTTAGTGAAAAAGTAGAAAGATACTTAATAAGAGTGATTAGTTTAATAAGAGTAAAGAAGGAGAAGAACAAAGTAGAAACTTAAGAGCTAGGGAAGTACTTAGATGTACTAAGAATTTAGATAGGGCAAGAGAAAGTGATTATCTAGTAATAATATAACTAAGTAAGTAGTTAGATAGGTATAGAGATATTAAGAGAGAAAAGGGAATATTAATAGTAATTAATAAGTATTTATATTAATATCAGATTGCCTATAGTTATAGAATACTAGTTGTATATGTATAATATTTGTTTTAGGACTAAAATATCCATTTCATTATGTTTTTATATTTTCTAATATATTTTTATACTAGATTTTCTTGGTTAAGGGGTAGTTCTATTGAACACCCTTGAGGTGTTCGACAGAATGCCCGAATGGATATCGAAATAAGACAGTAAAAATAGTAATAAATAGATGTGATTCCGTCGACACCCGAGAGGTGTTTGACGGTATGCCTTTGAGAGGTCGAGATAGGAGTTAGTATATGTTTATATAATTTTTTTATACAGTGAAACAACATCAACGTAGGAAACTTGTGAAAATCATGCGATGAATATCAGATGTTTGATAAAATGCCCCAAAGAGGCTACATAATCAAAGCTCAAGGCAAACTAATATCTAGGCTGAATCAAAATTATTAAAATTAATTAAATTTCTAATATTTTATCATCAAGATGAAGCAAAAAAGCTCACCAAATTTGCCCTGAATTGAAGATAATAGGGTGGTAGCGCTGATCGCCGTCGCCTAGCCTCGGCATGTTGTTTCCCCCTTGCTTCCCTCCCGTGCTGGTGCAAGTCTTCCTCTTCTTCAGCCTCCTCTGGCATCGTCCAAAGCTCTTGGAGCCATCGGAGGGCTGTGACACCTCTCTTCTTGCTCCGCCAGCCTCAAAAGGGTCCTGCACCATTATTTTGGAAAATTGGTCAAAATATGTTGAATTTGGGGGCTTTAGTACCCCTTTAATGGCTTGTGAGGGACCTCCTCATGGAGGACGTCCAGATGATGCCAACAAATCATAACCGGACCCATCTTCATCATCATCAGCATCACTGTCGGTCCGTGTCCAGCTCGACCAGCACGCCAAAGCGTCTGTGAAGACGCCCGGGTTTAAATACCTCCGGTAGAGCACATCCACGTCCGTATCTTCGCATTTTCTGTTATCTGTTTTCATTGTTTAAATCTTTGTTTTGTGTTCATCACGACGAGTGCCCCTACTCATTGTGACACGTTCGTATCACCATGGTTTTGTATCCGTTTCGTATCGTTTTTGTTTTCACGTCGTTTATTATGTTATTTTCATAATTATGTTGTAAATGGTGGGGGGGAGATCCTTATTGGACTCCCCTTTCTGGACTCCTTGTAAGGGCCTATCATGGCCCTATATAAGGCCATGATGGAACCACGTTTCATCTTAGATCTGGAATTATTGCATTGGCAGTTATTCACGTCCAGGTCTCACCCAGAGGAAGAAGAGAGGGAAGGAGAGGAAGAAGAAGAGGAGGAAGAAGGAAATGACGATTCATACGCATACGCATGAATGTGCTAACATACGCATCATGCTGATAGTCAACTCCCCATGAGATTCGTCAGCGGCAAATGACGATTCCTCGTGAGTTAGCGAATCCAGTACCACCGGCGTGAGGTGTCAACCGTGATGAGACCTGGACGTGAACTAGTACGACCCCACCTCTGCACGTGGAAGTCGATCTGCGAATTGGACTCTTCCTGCGATCTGAAGCTGCGCAAGAATCTGTGACCGCAAACTGCTAGGCTGTGAACTCTTCTCACCACCAAATCCAAGCGACCTACTGCATGTGCATCATTTTCAATATCAACCTACTCCTTCGCATTATTTGGATTGGGTTGCTGAGCGGCTATAAGCACCGAGTAGGCATCCGCCAACCTCACTGTCGCTACGGCTGATCATCACTGTTGCTGTCTTCGCTCGAGCCTGATACTGTCGCCACGAGTGCCCCTCGTACCAGTATCGCAACGAACCCAAGCCCTGCATTGAAGCCGCCTGGTGAGCAACGTCGGGCTTATCTCCAGCCTCCTCCGACCTCCGCTGCATGCTCCTGCATCGCACCACCAGTTAAGCACGCTAACCCTCGCCATCTCGTCTTCACTGCACCTATCCGCCTTGCTTTGTGCACCGGCGAAGACGTGGACGACGAACGCCGCCACGGACAAGGTACGCCATTCCCCTTGCTCACCAGTTACATTACATCTTTCAGTATATCTTCGACTGCACTCCGCCGCGTCTTGAGTTAGATTAGGCGAGAGAGTTTTATTGAGAAAACTACGAGTCGAGCGTCTTCCTAGGTATGGGCTGAGCCCGTCTGTTATGTGCGAGCCCCTACGGAAAGATTTCGTTCGGTACCGTAGTCGCCGTCGTCGCTCAGACAAGGGTTATAAGGTCATCGTCATTGTCACAGACTTCCGCCTTAGAGCTTGGAGCTCGGAGCTAGGCGAATTCCCACTCGTTGCCCTGCACGTACGCTCCACTTAGGATCTATGCATCATTGTAGTTACATTTACTTTAGTGAATTACCCGTTGGATGAAGTCGTTGATGACATTCGACATCACCTCCCATGCCGTCCGATGGAGGGGGAAAGCCCTGGGGGTCCTCCCAGGTTGTTGGATAACCCTATGGTCCCCTCTCGCCGACCAAAAACCACCTCTGGATGCGGTGTCAACGGCAAGGGCCAGGATGGATAGAACTGCCCTTAGCCATAGATCCCCCTTATAATATCTTCAACAGCTGCAATTAAATTGAAGCTATGAACCCTCTTACGCTGTGCCCCCATCCATACCACGTAGGCACCTTGTCAGCCGACCTGCCAGAAGTTTCCTCGGTCATGATTCGTTCGCCAAGGGGTCCCATACCCGCGTCCTTCGCGACAACCAATAGGAGCCCTAGAAAAGAAACTAAACAAATTATTTGAGACGGGGAAGATCTCATCGTCCAATCTCCTTTAAGAAGATCGAACGGATGAGATCATATCTGTCTGTTTTAAAATAGCCCAAAAAGACATGGGCTTTGGGCCGAATCAGCTAGAAGCTCGGTCTCAATTTCTTTCTATTTCCTTTAGATCATTGCCGCAATCACATTCTTGCTGATTGGCCCAGCCTGCTACGGAGGTAAAATAAACTATGGGATATAGATCCCATATAAGAAAATTTTAAAGTACGGAACCCTATAAAAATTTTGGCATTTATCCTTTATCAAATTAAAATGATTTACCTCTCTAGCATGCACCGACTCTATCTCTATGGGCCTATGGTGGCCTCCCTGAGAGACTTTCTGGTGGCTGACTGGTGTGTGTGACCGTGTACTGGCCCTTGCTGCCTACAGGCGGGCTAGATCGCCCTACGCTTATCTGCATGTGGCCGGTTGGGCGTTGCTGCTCCTGGGCGGCCCATAGCTAGTCACATACAATAATTTTTTATTTTAATTTTATTCTTATGTACACAAAATTTCCTCCTCTCTGTATTTTCTTCTCTTCAACCTTGACTTCACCCTTGCAATAGCCTAGATAACATACTAAATAGAGAATTAATCTCATAAAAATTAACAATGTTTTAAATATATTTTTACTAAGAAATTCATGAACTTGTAAATTATGTAAAAATTACGTTAAAAATGCATTTTTTATCACATGCTCTTATTTAGTGCATGGTATGCAAATTCCTGTAAAGTTGAAGATAATAAACATAAAATGATCCCCAAATGAGTTCAAAATATGTATGATTGCATGCCACATTTTGGGTCTATCATTATATTGTCACAATCACATCAAGAATGGATAAGAGTGAAGGGGAGAAGGGAGAAGAAGGGTATGTCCCTGAATAATTCTGGAATAGTGAATTACATTCCTCTATTTATACTTAGCGAGAATCTTATGGGTTTTATGAAAATGTTATATTGTACATGTAAACCCTTGTCCACTTGTCACTCCTAGGATGTCATAGGGTATGATTAGCTATCAAACTCTAATTGGAAATCCAAGTTAGTACTGATGCATTTTGAATTATCATAGAACTCTTCTCCGATATAACACTTCCTTGGCCATGGACTTGATCTCATTGTCTTCCTTGAGTTGTCTTTGCTTCTATCGGGGATGGATGATCCCATCTAGATGACTAAATCATCTTTGTGAACTTTGTGCTGCACTCAAATTAAGTTTATTTAGAATTCCATAACCAGGAATTCTATCTGCAAAACATCACTACTGGCTATGCTTAGTATCTCCATACTATTGGCTATAAGACTGGACATACTCATCATATGAGTGGGATTGGATAGTGCTATGATGTTTGGATATTTTGATATCTTTCTTGAATATAGTTAGAATTCACTAAGTCTGATCATCTATTTAGGGACTTCACTAGAATAATCAATTGTGCTCTATAATCAATTCATTGTATTAATTAACAATGACCAAGATGTCAAATGAATGATTATCTTTCCGACCACAAATATTTTATGGATATTATGTGGTTCTCAAGCCAATCACACCACCAAAAGAATCAATTTTTATTCACATATGATATTTATAATGAAGCCCATGAATACATGCAATGAACTAGTGAATTATGATGACATCACACTATAATGATCACTAGTCTTTAACTATGTATTCCAAATATTCCCATTTGATGTATAGTCGATATGAACATCAAATTATTTGGATAGAATAATACCTTCTAATCCTACTTACATAATAATTATGACTGATCCTATAGTCATTAGTGTGGATATACTAATGAAATATGGTTGGTGATCTTTATAAAAAAGAGCTCACTGAATTGATCTGTATGAATCCCTCAATGGTACTATACCTAAACGTCAATCAGGTTGATTCATGTCACAGTTGTATAAGTGATCCGATGGCCTGCGACATGAAAGATATCTTGTGGATGGACAACTATGTTTTGACTATGGCTTATGAGTTTATAACTATGGAATTCAAATGATTTTAAGCACAATATAATAAGAAGTACACGGAGGTGATTTCAGTGGTTAAGATTGTACACCCTGCGGTATTAGAGGAGATTGACTCAAGGAAGACAATGCAAGTAAATCTTTTGCTAGGTTAGTGAGGATATTGGAGAAGTTATTTTCCAATCATCTATATTACACATCAGTATGAACTAAAGGACACATTTGGGTACGATGATTAGCCATTCCCTAATATATTTTGGAGTCTCCCACGAATGAAGGATTATACACATAAGGATTATACACTTTCAATTCATTAACTAGATTGATATATTGCCTAGAGGGTTACGCACATAAGACTAAATAACATGTAAAAAATTCGTACCATTACTGATCTTGTGTTTTTTTCATCCACATGAACAAATGAACTCCTACCTAGGGGCTACACACAACAACTTCATCAAAATGCTAATATGTATTATTATGATTATTTCAATTACTCACACAAAAAACAGGAGAAAATGGAGAAAAAACATTCCCAAATGCTGGGAATGGTCCAAAATTATAAGAATGAGATGGTACAAGATTTACTCCTAACTAAGCATTACGTTAGTCCTCCAAATTTATATTCTGTTGAAAATCATATTAATACAAAAATCATAGTGGAACATTTGATGCCATTTTTAAATTGAGAAGAGGAAAACTATCACTAGATATTTATGAAGTTGGAAAATAAGATGATATAGAAATGCATATTCAAATATTACAGAACCAGGAAAATACAACCTGATCCTAAATATTTAGTTCATACTATAGCATTTCTTGATGCTTTAAATAACTCCAAAAAAACCAAATCTGTATGATGAAAGACCCTAAGAAATACTTAAGATTCACTTGGCTGATAGGAAAATGATTAATACATATTTTTAACTCTTTAACAATCCTGTTATTCCAAATCTTTTATGGGGATCTCCTATTCTTCCAGCCTCCTAGCCTTCACAATGGTTCATTATATAGTTTGATTCTTCTTCAATAAAGATATAATAATCGACATAATATTATAAATTTATCAAACTTCATTTTTGTGTCATATATATTTAATCTAATATTATTCCACAGTTATTATTTCACTCTCATTTAAATAAATATGAAAACGGTAATATGATTTAAATTGAATCAAGTATGTATATGAGGGCCTCTCTAATGCAATTATATTTCTGACAAGCCAATTAAACATTTCATATATATTTTAATATTCATTGATAAAATATTTTCATGATAAGATGTGTGATGATTACCAAGTCCATGAATCGATGCAATGACTTAGTGAATCATGATGATATCATAATATGAAGATTACTAGTCTAAAATATGTATTCTAAATATTCTCATTCAAAGAGTACTGTCGCACGACATCAAAATATCAGAATAGGATAGCAGTATCTAATCTCACTCCTATGATGAGTATGATAAATCCCATAACCATTATAGTAGAGACATGAAGTACAAATAGTGGGTGTTCTTCTTTGAGGAAAATTTTTTACTGAATCAATTTTTAGGAATCCCTAATTTCAAACAAGTTTAGTCATGTCATGGTTGTGAAAGTTTTCTTCAGACCTGAGACAATAAAGACACCTCCTTGATGGACCGTTGTGTTTGATGAGAACTTACGAGTCTCTATTCATGAGATTCAAAACAGTCAGCACAAGTGCAACAAGAAGTTCAGGACGATGATTGAGTAGTCAAGATGGATCACATGTCCTTGATGTAAGAGGAGACTACTCAAGGAAGAGGATGTGATGAAGTGCTTGGCTAAGGTGGAACAATTTTATATAAGAGTTCTCCCATGATTTTACAATCCATTTGACTAAACTCTGATAAATGCTTAGGGTGTCATAGTTGACCACACCCTAAGACATTCTTGAAGAATCAAGAATAAGAGGGCCACGACACATGCATGATAATGGATAATAGTGAGGTTCAATGAGAGAGTTGATATCATCCTTTATATCTAATGGAGCACAAGTTGAAACTTGATACCCCATTGATAAGCCTAAAATTGGAGTAAGAAAATTTAAGTAATAATGTCATTCAGAATTTAAGCTTATGCAATAAATTTATAAAATTACCTTTTTCAAAATATAGAAAATATAGGATGAGAAAGGGGTCCAACTGCAGGGAAGCCCTTGTCAAGAATTTTTATCCTAATTTGTTATGAATTAATTCAAGAATGAATTAATTTTTTTGTATTTAATGGACCTTAATTGTGTTTAATTTTGTTTTGTAATTACTCACAAGCATAATATTTATAGTAATCTTAATATTTTCAGTCAGAACAATCTGGAGAGGATAATTTTGATTCTTGTATCAGAATAATTTGGATTACCAAGATTCAAACCAATATGATTTATCAAAACAATTTTTTATGCATTAAAATTGGGAATTAATAAGCAAGAAAGGGATTTTGAAATTGGGCTTGAAGATGGACAAATTTTTGAATGGAATTTTGCATTTAGGTGTTTTAGATGTGAAATTGAATTTTTCGACAATCAATGTTTATGTATAGAGAGAGAAAGTAGGCGTGCTAACCTAGAGAGAGAAATTAAAAAGAATTGGGGGAAAATGAATTATAGATGAAATTTGACTCAAATCTAGGGATCTAAGATGCAATATGAGATAACAATAAATGTATAACTAAGAATTTAAATTAAGAACCTGAATAAAATTCAAATTGCAATGCTAATCGCCATTAAGATCATCTTCAAGGGCATGTACATTTTGCCCATGCGTTGGCATTTTGAAATTGTTCAAGAGTTCAAATAGGGAAGAAGAATTTTACAAATTTGATTCTTGAAGCAAGATCTGTCGATTTCAGAAGCAAATGATGTGTCCTTCCTGGCCAAACAACATGGGGAGAGCTTCCTCAGTTGTTTTCCCTTTCTTCCTGATCTATAATATATAATCCAACCATATGGATTGTAGAGGGTGAAAAGGCAAACCTACCTTCAAAATTTGGGCACAATTGGACGTCTAGATCTCAAGATATCACCATTTTACTTGTGATTAATCTTTGCCATTAGATCATTTTTATCTCTCCTCCACGCTCGCGCCAGCCAGGCAAAAAGTCACATTTTGATTTGCTAGGGTGCTCTCCTTTTCTCTGTCGTCGGATCGCGTGCAACGACATCTCTGCGCGCGAAAAACAATGCAATCATTACCGATAACGAGAAAGAAATACTACACCATTTAAACATCTAGGAGAGTGCCACATTGTTCTGTGTTAGTGCTGCTGAAATTTTTTAATCAAAAAGATGAATTTCATTGTTATAAATGCATGCAGAATCGATTCGCCGCGTGAATTTAGTGCACGCGGCTATCGATTCTCTGTGTGCATTTATTGCACGAAAAAAATGCCAAAAAAGGAGAAGAAAAATGACCTTTTCTCCTTGCCGCCAGTGCCAGGTAATCATCGAGGCAATGATTCTCTCATTATGGCATCACGCAGTGCGATGCCATAATGAGCCTATAAAATGCCGATTTGGTGCATCCAATCATTTGCCTGAATGTTCGGGCGAATGATGTGGATGCCACGTAGTTTAACTAAAAAATACTTTTTTAAATGCTAAATAAATTGTAAAATATATTCTCTTAATTCTAAAAATTATTTCTTGGCTATAAAACAATACAGAATAATTCCATAAAAATTAATAAAAGCCTTCACAACCTCTAGCCAAGTATTTTATGCCCTGCAAAAAATAAATCTTCAATGCACTGAGGTCAAATGTCATGTAAAAATACTAAAAATTAAAAACAATCATGAAACTATAGTGCAAGCACTTTATGTCCATTTAATTATGATAACATGCAAATATGGCCACTAGAACACATATATGTATGTAATATTCATCAATTTTACATTATAAATTGCAAGTTATTAACCATGGGTTGGAAGCTCAACCTATCAATTACGATAACTTGACCCATAAGTAGTTAATCTATATGGTGATACATATAAATTTAAAAGGTAGGCTAATAAATGTTCTTTGGCCCCTTGATCTGTTAAATATATTAAAATAATAAGTGGTCCTAAAGAATCACACACAAATCATCTTTTACAAGTAAAAAATATTCTTAAAGTTTAGGGGTTTTATGATTAGGGTTTTAATTCATTGCAGATGTTCTTGAGTTTAACCAAATACAAATATAAACATGTACTAAAGTAAATTTATCTAGTGATGAGTACGGATTGTCTCCGAAGAGAATAATAATTAAGGATTTCATGTTGTTTAAATAGTGAATAATGAGATGAGATGAGATGATTATGAAATATGGGATCAAGAGAGGAGAAATTTAAGGCAAGAAGGTGCTAATTACTTATTAAATTAGGATTATGAAGATATTAGAAGAGTGGGAGCAAGTGAGAAGAAATAGATATTGGCAAGTAAGAGAGTACATAGATGATAGTGATGTGATCAAAAGAATGAGTCATATAAGGCAGAAAAATTGGTCAGATGACGGAGAGGTGGTGAAAGGTGTTAGTCCTGATCAAAATGTCAAAAAAACATGAAGTTATGGTAGAATGGAATGATGAAAGGATACAACGTCATGATGATGCTGAAAATAAATAATGTAAGAAAATGATGCTAACCATAGATCCTTATGTTCCATTAGCATTACAACAGTTTGTGAGTTTAGGTGATCTCGCCCGCTTCTTTGTTTCCTCTTCTCCTACACCCAAGCCACGAAGAACAAGCTTGATGGATCTCAAAAACTCACTATTTTTCAATGAGCTTGCATATCTAGTGCTGGGTTTAAAGGCCTTGATTTTGCAACTCAAAATGATCCGGAATGGAAAACTTTAATGAATCATAACATTGACAAAACCATGAAAAAATTATATTATCACGGCTCACATCCATGATTCTTTCGATCATTGAACAAGTCGCATGGAGCTTCTCGTGTGTGCAGCCTCTAGAAGTGTCAATGAGGTCCTCAGCACATCAAATCTCCTCCTTCACATTGGAAAGCTGTGTTCAACCTCCTTCATCATCACTATGTCATCCCGATCGCATCAGCAATGGAGAGGAGTCATGGGGAGAAGGAAGAAAAAGAGAAGGCCCCAGGACAATTCTGACCTTGGTGAATTTCATTCCAGGTTGTCCCATTTTTATATTTAGAGGGTGTTTATTGTAAAAAACCTCCTAAACTTAAGTATATCTTCCGACATCCAAAAGACCATTTGTGTGTGGCCCTCTAGGCCCATGTATCAGTCTAGTTAAAAACTTTAGTGGCCCATAATGAAATGTTCTATAAATGAACACAAAACGAGATATGGAATGTGTGATTAGCTTGTAGGCTACATATATTTCCATCATCTAGGAGGCAAATTAAAGAGTTAAATTTACAAAGATCTAGAACTCAATTTATAGAATAGAGGGCATGGATGAAATAGGAGTTAAAAATGAAGTGATAATCAAAATTTCAGCTCAATTGGGCTTCTAGAAAGTCAGATATCAAGCTTTGAAGTTGAAAAATCTTGGCCATCCATTTTTATTTCTCCTAATCACCACAGTCGATTCCTCATTTTCTATTGACAATTAAATTCTTAAGTATTCCTTTCTTTATTCATTAGCATGAATCCCTCGTCTTCCATGGATGCAAACTCCAAGACCACCACGTGTCCCTGTATGTAAGGAAAAGATAAAATAATTCATTTTTGCCATTAAATAACGTGTTGGGGAAGTTCATTTCTGTTAGGAAAAGGAAAAAAGATTCAAATTATTTTGAGACATGGTGACATATCATTGTGCATTGCATCAATGTGTTTTGTCTTTTCTGCCTTTTATTAATTCATTTAATCATACGTTGACGTGTGTTAGTGACAAATTTGAAGTAGTGAACTTGTCACGTTGATGCACAAGCTGTGTCACGCCTTTACCTCATTTTCTGCCAATCAGTTGCTGCCATGTCTATGTGTTGTCTTTATTGACTTTTCAAACTCAAAAAAAGAATCAAGAAATTATTTTACTCTCGATCTCGGCACGCATAAAAAAATGCTTTTTATATTCCACCGTCAGTCATAGGCCATTATGGCATCACAATGTTTTATGCCATAATGGCGCCTTTTGCAATGGTTAGATGCACTAATCCTTCCAGAATGTCTGGTTCATTTCCATTTCATGAATCAAAGGTTACTGCATTGCACAAAAGTAAGAAATCCTGAAAATCCTTCCTACATTCACATAAAATGAAATATGATCCAAAAATAAAAATAATATACTTTTTGATTTAGAAAATTAGTATAATCCTTAATATAGTCCAAATATTCATTAAAATTTTTATTCTGAATCAAAAAAATAATGTAGTAAGAGTATTATGTTGGGAAAGTTGTTCCCGATACCTTTTAAATTACCAAATTCATAAGATCATTCAAATAGATAGATCTGATCGTTTTACAATTGATAACATGAGTATATGATTATTTTTATGCTAAAAACAAGTAAACTGCATGTTAACAGTATTAGTTTATTAGTTTATTAAAAATAAAATTAGTGTGTTATCATATGAGCCCTCTAATTGCATAAGTCAGAGTCTATATTTCATATGATTTGAATGATTTTAATTGCCCATAAACCTAAGTTGGAGAATCTTATTCTGATGAGAAGTGCAGTAACAAATAGTAGGAGGGCGGATCCCTAGTATAAAATTTAAAGTTTCCTATTATTATTGTCTTCGCCCCCTTTATGGTTCTTTGTTTTTGGATTACATTTTTAAGGTAATTCATGTTCACATATTATTTGACTTCCTCTAACTATATGTTCACATATCATTAGCTTTTTTCACTGTTTAAAATATTAATTTAAATGTAATTAGGAAAAAATATTTTATTTTTATTCCATATTTTATTTTTATGGCTGTCTTCCTAGCCAAACTCGACTTGTAGACTATTTTAGAATACACACGACAAAAACATATTCCATTAAAATGTGTCAACTAAACTTTATCTCCTACACTATGAGTGTAATTTATTTTATCCAATAACTTAGACATAAATTATATAAATTGTGGATAAGTTGTGACTTTGGTAGTGAATTAATGATACACAGTTCATAAAAACAAAGAAGGATACGGTTTCTTTGGTGTCTTACAATGACAACATATTTTCATGAAGAAATACTCTTTCTCCATAAACTAAAATATGTAGATTACACTTCATGAATTTGAATAGGAACATATTGTATCCCCCATTGGTAATTTTTTATTTTAGAAGAAAACCTTTCGAGACACAACATGTGTGTGTCTTGCAAGGGCTTCTCAATAGCATATTTATTTATTTTTATATGACTCGGTCTAGTTATCAAGCTTTCATTAGTGTTTTTTAACTAAATTTCTATATTTTTATCCTATTTTGAATTTGCTATCAGAGTTGGGTAAAAAAGATATTATTGTGGGTCCTGTAATATTATTTTTAATAAGAATAAAGTGTTCAGTTATTAGAGGGATCAATAATAGATAGGTAGATATAGACTATTATAAGTCTCCCTCCCAAATTTCATTGGATAAATGGAATATTATAATTATTTATCAAATAAATTTATTATACTTACTGAAATGATGGTATAGTATAAATACAAATTATATCATCAATTTTGTCAAAACTAAAATAAAACCTTTTCCATTACAAACATAAAATTTGAAAATAATTTTTATTTGGATATATTTCATGTATTATACAATAATAATACAACAGGATATTAAAATCGTTTTTATAATTTCATGTATAGTTTGATTTATGATCCCCATTAAAAAAACAGCGTATTGTAGAAATCATTTTAAGTTTTTTTAAACTTGCAAAGTACACATTTTTAACCCTATTCAAAAGAATTATGCATATAAACGAGCCTAAGTTATTATTATATGATTTTATTTTGCTTAAAGAATTAGAATTAGTTTGTATTGAACTACTTTGAAGGTAAAACTTTTTATGATATACATTAACTCAATTTTAGAAGCCAGTTTCAGGATATAACATCTTATGATTATGAATCCATGTCAGGCACCATATGCATAAACTCTTTACTAGGATTTGGGGAACATCTAAAATTATTGCATAAGTAACAAGCTTTTCACGTCCTCTCTAAATATATATATTTGATGAATCTAATTTTGTTGAGTTTCAACACTGTAACAACCCATTGAAGGTATTTTTATGTAATCTATTCAATAATGCAGGCTATTGACTTATAAATTTTTATCAGTCTTGATATTGTGGTTGCCCATGTAATGACTAAAATATTAGATTATGGATCTTACGGGAATTTTTTCTGAGCTCCTATTAGTATTGCACCATGTTTATGTGATATCAAATATAACTGTAAAATGTTTATATGATAAGTACAATTAAATTTTTCATCAAGTTTCTGTGTATAAGTACAATCAACTTTTCTGTGTATCATAGATTCATAGAATAAGTGTTTATGTATAGAGATTAAATTTTCTGGAATCCTCCCATCTTAGTATGGGCATTAATATAAATATCTTTATTTGGGCATGATCTTGGTTTAGGATAATTCAATAAACAATGAATGTTGCATATTTCGATAAAAATACTAGTTGTGAATATGTGAACTGGAAACTTGATGAAAACTTTAATTGTACTTATATGAAAAAATTAGAAAACTATAGACATGAAGTGTCTATATTTTTTGTCATCAAATTCCTTTCGATTTCTTATGCATTTGTTTTATTCAACTATTTAGTCCAAGAACTATGGAGAAAAAAGTACTAGGATATGAACGAAAACATGAAAGAAAATAGATAATTTTATTTTAGGTATAGTGTTGTAATAATTAAAACAAGGAGAAAAAATACTATTTATAGGATTACGAAATAAAATTGATATCATTAACAAAGCTTTTAATAATAAACGCAAACTCATTGAGTATGAATCATTTTAATGCATGATTCGATTTAAAATAAAATTCATTTAAAACTAAAAAGTAAGGGATTCCTCACTGTTAAATAAACTATTTCTATTTTTTGACTTCAGGAAAATAAAGTAATTCAGGGTGTCCCTACATAGAGTTTATGGATCTCAATGTGATGAAGACCAATCCATCTGAAAAAGGGAAAATTATTGGTGCATGTATTTGACTAATGAGAATATTCCACTTATATTTTAGTATATATTTTACAATGTGATTTATGAGATTTTAGAGTATTTTTCTGGAACATAAAATAATTATTATTTATGAAAATTAGTTTTTACATAATTATGAATGAAAACATAAAAATTAAGATATATATTGCATAAATTATTTAATACATATAATATGTATATCATATGTATTTTTAATATTTTTTCTTAACCATATTAAAACAATATGCAAGACAAAGAATTTGACTTTATCCAATTCTTTGTCTTGCATGTTGTATCCAGTTCTCGTATCAAGTTTTCTACTTTTGATATTTTTTAGTTATAATTTTATACAGTATGTTCCGAAAAATAGGGGAAAGTGGAGATCACTCAGGAGCTTAATTAGGAAATGGATCAGAGTACATTTGGCCTGGTAATCTCGGAGAGCATAATGTTACATTGATGACTACCAAGTCCCCTTCCCTTATTGGTTTTAAATGATTATTATATCAAGTATTCACAAAGTAAAGTGGATATTATTATTTCAATGATGAGCCCTCATTGGTTTTAAACATCTATTGACTCCAGTTCATGTTAAACATTTGAACTCTTATGTTCACGCATATCATAAATAGCAAGTTAATATTCCTCAATTAGTAATATAAAAAAATATACTTGATTTTACAGACTCATAAAAAACTCGGGGGGTTATAGGCTTCTGAACCAAGGCAAAAAGGAAGAAGAACAGCAACAAGTCCACGGATGACGCTAATAAGAAGAACAAGAAGAATCAGAAGAGTAAGGTTATTGATAAGAAGAAGACTAGAAGGAAGAAAAACAAAAAAACAAGAGAAATGAGAAGATTAATAATAATAATAATAATAATAATAATAATAATAATAATAATAATAATAATAAGATGAAGAAGAAGAACAAGGACAACAAGAAAATAAAAAGAACAAGAGCAATAAGATGAATAATAGTAATAATAATAAGAAGATTTAAAAGAAGCAGAACAACAACAACAACAACAACTCAAGGGATGAGGCTAAGAAGAAGAATCAGAAGACTAAGGGTAGTAATGATATTAATCAGAAGAAGACGACTAAGAAGAAAACTAGAAGGAACAACAAAATAAAAGGAAAACTAAGAAGAATATGAGTAATAAAAAGAACAAGAACAATAAGAAGAAGAAGAAAAAGAAGACCACGAAGAAAAAAAAGACTAAGAATAAGAGGGAGACGAAAAACAAATCTAACAACACCAATAAAAAGAAGAGTATGATGAGGATGACGGTGATAGACGACGATGATGTCAATCACCGAGGATGTATGGTCATAACGGCGACGATTGATGATGAAAATGATGATGGCGCTGATGGAGACGCAGCGAGGATAAGGAAAAGAAAGAGAAGATAAGCAAAAGAAGAAGTCTCCCTAAACCAGCTTCATTCCTACGAAACGTTGTTTCTTCCTTTTTGGGGGTCAGAGGGTGAAGGGATGGGAGAGTCTATTGCATGCATTCTCATCTCAAACTCCCACCAGGATAAGCCCTGCTCGCCGACGCTGGCTTAAGTTCAGAGTCGAAAGAGCTCCCACCGCCCAAGTCCAAGCCATGGCGTTGGTCTCTTTGAGACATCCCACCCCCAATGCTCCTCACCACGCTGCCAACGCCCAAGAAATCCCTCGTCAGCCCATCAGACCCACCCATACTTCCCATGGATAGATTCTCATGAAGCTTCGATTCCCCCAAGCTACACAAGCTTCCTCCGAACCCTGCAAACCCGTCATCTTCCTCATGACCGGCCCCAAAAGAAACCCCACCGCCGGCCAAGGAGTTCATCAGATTCTGAATATGGGCTTCGTTCTGCATATGTGCCTTGAAGCTGGGCTGCTTGGAAGACGAAGATCCCATTTGAGCTGCCTTCTGCAGCAGCGCCGTGGCCGAGAGCTGCGCCGGCGACGTGTACAGAGAATCCAACTGAGTCCCCATCAGGCCGCTGGAGAAGAGGGGGGCGTCTGAGGCGCCTCCGCCGTTGAACTGGTCGGAGAAGAGGAGATGCCCGCCGGCATTAGCGGCGGTGTTGGCGGCGTTGTTTGCGCTGGAATTGGCGAAGAAGCTGAGGTTGAAGAGATTGGGCGGTGGCTCGGCGGCACCGCCGTGGAGGTCGGGGAGCTGCATGAGACCATGGAAAGGCTTGTTCTGGATTAAGTCTTGACTGGAAGAACCGCCATGGAAGAAGGTTGAAGAAGAAGCAGGCTGCGGTGGCCGAAATGGGTCGAATTGAGAGGCGCCTCCGCCGAGGCGGAGGAGATCGGCGTTGCCCAGATGGGTATTATCGTGGAAGGAGGAGATCTGGGGGTTGACTTGGGACATGCCCAGATTGATGTTGCTGCCTCCGTAGAGATGGCTGTTGACTGAGGTTAGGCCTGAGGGTAATCGGCTGCTTTCTTGTGCCAGGGCATCGCAGAAGGCTCTGTGGGTTATGAAGCTGTCTCGCCTGCAATTTTCCGTGCAATCTTGGCGTCATTTAGGGTATAAATAATGAAGGTAATTAGAACGTAACTAAACCCCAGCAAGGAAGAAAGAAGTAAAGGGCCAACATTAAATTTAACGATAGACATATACGATCGGGCTTAACCTCAGATACACCACCCATCTATAAGAAGATCAGATCTATTGACAAGTACATATAAGGACTGGTAACTTAATAATTTGGGGGTTCATGATCAATAAATATTGATTTTATTATCACGGACTAGGCTACTCTCTCTCTCTCTCTCGCTCTCCTTATCGGGCATCAGAGCTAAGGTTGCCGGTTTAAATCCCAAAAACCACACACTGGGAGTCTGGGCAATGTATAGTCCAGAGGCAGGTGTTGTGGGGGAGTGTTGGAGATAAAGATCCTGCCTGAGTTCTAAACAAAATTGAGGATGACCCTATTCAAAGTTGCCGAAAATGGGTAATGAGCAAGCAGCCTTGGAGACCCTCTCGTCCAAGTGCATGCAGACTGTAGGACTTGAAACTGACGTAAAGCCCAAGGATATAATCAAAAGGAGATGGAAAAGTGAATGCTGGTTGAACGAGAACTTTGCCAAAAACATGAAAGATCGTCGCAGAATTCAATCTCCCAAGGTCAGAGAAGAACAGAGGAAACCATGCAAAAGCTGAGAGTCGTTTTACGAAGAGAAAGAATGTTTTAAAAACAGCGCGAGAGACGATCTTGGGAGGAACCCAGAGGGAGAAACATCTACAGAAATATCTTATTATGGCGGCATGTGATATGGGTCGAGAGAAGCTGGGCGTTGAGTCCAGTGTTCAAGGATGACGATTTTTTTTTGAGAGATGTGAAGTCCATCATCGTAGTGCATCAGATCGCGGGACTCACGGGAGCTTGTCAGTCTCTCTCTCTCTCTCTCTCTCTCTCTCTCTCTCTCTCTCTCTCTCTCTCTCTCTCTCTCTCTCTCTCTCTCTCTCTCTCTCTCTCTCTCTCTCTCTCTCTCTCTCTCTCTCCCTCTCTCTCTCTCTCTCTCTCTCTCTCTCTCCCTCTCTCTCTCTCTTCCTCTCTCTCCCTCTCTCTCTCCCTTTTCCTCTCTCTCTCTCTCTCTCTCTCTCTTCCTCTCTCTCCCTCTCTCTCTCTCTTCCTCTCTCTCCCTCTCTCTCCCTTTTCCTCTCTCTCCCTCTCTCTCTCCCACTCTCTCTCTCTCTTCCTCTCTCTCCCTCTCTCTCCCTCTCTCTCTCTCTCTTCCTCTCTCTTCCTCTTTCTCTCCCTCTCTCTCTCCCTCTCTCTCTACTCATTCATTCTCTGCCAATCAGGAATCAAACCTCAATAGTCCCAATCAATTCCCAAAATCTTTACATGCCCACAGAGCACAACATCAGTACCTTACCAAGAACCCCGCGATACTAAGACCAAAAAAGAAGTGAATTTTCTTCGAAAAGGGATTAGATAGTATGATGAATAGTTAGATTGCCGGTTATAGATAGTCGGATAGAAAAATAGGTATAGACAGATATATAGATTTGAGAGTACACAAATAGACAGCTACACAGAACGATAGAAAGAACTGAAGAAAGAAGGAAAGACAGGTCGGTAGGTAGATATATGGATAGATAGAAAATTAGATAGATAAGCGGATATATAGATGCGTTGATTGATGGAATGAATGGGAGAAAAAAAGATTCATAGATAGGTATTTAAGTAGACTGACTGATAAATATGAAGATAGATGGATAAATACATAGATTGAAAGATAGACAGATAGTTAGGAGAGGAGAGAGAAGCATACCGAGAGAAAAGTGTACCACAGTCGCAGCGGTACTCCCTGGTGCCGCAGGTCTTTGAATGGGCCTTCCAGTCCGACTGCACAGCGTAGCGTTTGGAGCACTTCTCGCACTTCCATTTCTTCTCTCCATGCTTCCTCAGATAGTGTTTTTTGATGCCGGTGAGGTCGCCCAGAGCGCGAGATGGGTCGTGGTGAACGCAGGTTGGCTCTGGGCACAGATAGACTCTCTTCCTTACCTCCTTGCTGCTCTTCTGACGCAACTTCCATGGCAGGTTGTGCCCTCTTCGATGTAGCTGTAGGTTCTGTTCGCGCTGGAATCCTTTGTTACACACTTCGCATATGAATCTGTTTGTTGCCATCAACGTCTTTGGCGATAATGCTATCACCTCCGCATCTGGATCTGAAATCGATTTTGCCCACTAAATGAAATAAGAAACTAAAATAAACAGGACGTTTGAACAAACCGTATGGAAAAAAATTTGTATTTATGGGGGCATATTGAATTATTGGAGACATCCAGGAGGAAAAAGGAGAGAGGGTTAAGCGGCCAAGAATAAGAACCTTCAGCATGCCATAATGAGAGATATCTTGTTTAAAATCAGCCATGCAGTGAAATCTTCTAATGATGAAATCAGAAAAGAGAGAAAAAATAAAAAGAATTTATGGAGGAAGATTTAGCTTTGATGGGGTTTCTGAAATGATCGAAGACATCCAAGAGAAGGACAGAGAGCGCGTTAAGTGATCCAGAATTCGAACCTTCAACATGCAATAATGAGATATTTCTTATTTGAAACCATCCATACTGTGGATTTTCACTATTAAGAAATCAGAAAGGAGGTCGGAAAATAAATAGGAAAAGAAATTCGACCAAATGTATTGGGGAAATTCATCTTTCTTAGGATATCTTGGATGATTGGAAACATGCAAGAAGAAAACAGACAGAGGATTAAAGTGAACAAGGGTTTGAACCTTCAACGTCCAATAATGAAAGGTATATTGTTTCACATCAGCCAGAAGCAGATTGTTTTTGTCACGAAATTACAAAATAAAAATAAAACTTGACCAAATATATGGAGGATAATTTATCGTTATTGGGGAATCTCGAATGGTTGGAGCTATGCAAAAGGAAAAGATAGATGGTTAAATGACCAAGAACAAGAACATTCAACATGCAATAATGAGAGTTCTCGTTTGGAATCAGTTCTGGAGTGGATTATTTACTGAATGACGAGAGAGAAGCAAGATTGAAGTAAAGAGAAATTTCTGAGGGTAGGTACTTGCTTGGTGTTCCAGGTAGATTTCTCCTCTTCTTCTGTGGGACAAGCGGCGGAGGGGCAGATGCAGAAGAAGGCACGTTGGATGAAGTCTGATGTTCTTGCTGTTGTTGCTTCATCTGATGATGAAATTCTTTTCCTCTCATGCTGAAGAAAGATGAAGATGACGATGGTGCCGCCATCTTCAGCTCCTTTGTTTCTTCTCCTCTTTCTTTCTCTTACTTTGTTTTCTTCGATCCAAATCGATCGCGAGATTCTCTCGCTGGTCTGTCTCTTGCTGTATCCTGAAACCTAATAAGTGGGAACCAAGGAAAAGGAAAAAGGAAGAAGGTCCAAGAGATGTACCGAGTGCCAAGGCTAAACGGAAAAGCCTCCAAAACCCAACCCGATCTCTATCAGTTCAACAAAAAAACAAGAGAAAGCGGAAAATCAGGCGCACAGTTGCACTCAGAAGTGTCGCAGAGGAGATAGATGGATCGCTAGATGATGGAGAGAGAAGCAGAGAGAGAGAGGGGGGGAGAAAGAACAAACATTGGAAAGAAAAAAACAAGTCAAGCCTCAGACATCTCTTCTATCATCTCTTTTTATCTCGTCTTCGACCTCCTCTCTCTCTCTCTCTCTCCCTCCCCCCTATGACTCAGACTGAAGGAAAGGTGATGCTGTGGCGGGTGTGGGTTTGTGTGGGTGCCTACAGAAATATTAATTATTCCTCTCTTTTGGATTATCCTTTGCCCTGGGTCACTACAGAACCCATTGAAAAGTAACAAATACGCGCGTAAAAACTGTACGCAGTGAAAGACGGAGAAATGGGTCGAGATATACGGAGAGAAATAGATAGACACTGTACAGATGCACGGGTAGAGAGAGAGAGAGAGAGCAAAAGATGCCGAATGAAATTGAGATTCTGTGCAAGGACGGAAAGAGAGAGGGGAGACAGAAGAGAGAACGCGAGAGAGTGGAGAGATAAAATTAGGGAGGTGAGAGATAGAGAGAGAACGCACAGGGAGAAAAAGAAAGAAAAGAAAGATGTAAGATAAATGTACAGAGAGAGAAGGATAGATGAGAGCCTTAGAGGTGTAGGAAGAAAGAGATAGAGTTGGGGTAGAGAGAGAAAGGAAGAAAGAGAAGACTCGTGACACGGCAGTCTCCGGCAGGCAAGCGGTGTCGTTATGCGCCGACGGATTGGGTCCACTCGGCGTCAAATGGGCCTTCCCCTCCCACTGTTTCCATCTCCAAATCTACGCCAATCTGATGTGAAATTATTCCTCGATTTTTACTGTCTAGAATTCCTGAAAATCTTTCAATCTGATTGGACCTAAATCTCTGAGAAAAAATGAGTTTCAAACAGAAACAAGAACGGCATTCCTTCACTTTCGTTTTATTCTCATCAGCAAAATGAAAAACAGACGATTAGAGCGAGCAGCTTTGATTCATAACCACTCTCTTTTCCGAAAACTTACAATCCTTCTATCAGGTAATTTTTTTTCTCGTTTTCTGCGGCGTTAATTCACTGGGAATCAATGGCAAAAAGGATGAGAGGGACTGGGCAAGATCTTGTATTCTTCCGTAACATGACTCTCTAGGAACAACCCAACTTCCTTCATCCCTACGCGAGAAGGATTTCCACATTCAAAAACAAAACATCCGCTTTCAACATGTTAACGCCAGACTCGCATAATCCGAGCTGGTTTTTTCATCATAGGTTGCTTCAAGGATATTCCTCTTAGATTGTCAACATCGAAGAGAGCACGCATGACTTATCTTTGAAAAATGATAAAGTTAGCGGGAGATCAACGCCTTCGTCTTTCCCATGTATCAAGAATACAAGGGTATATATATAAAATTATGTTTGGGTTTCATCATGAAACCCTCATACCAATTTAAGTGACAAATAACAATAAAAAAATCTCTGGGATAGTTCTACTGGCAAGAACCATCACGGGAGGGTGGTATAGTTCGAGGGCTGAAAATGGCAATCTAGGGTTTCAGCGGCGTGAAGATCGCTGTCAGAAGGGAATATGAGGTGGGCCGAGGAGCGCTTATTGAAGTCGGCGACCTCGGGAAAGCTACAAACATGTCGTCTTTCTTCGCGCTTGTAATGTTTGGTCCCAAGTATTTCATCTCGACGGAAGCGGCTCGTATGAGTCCCTCTCAGACACCAAGATGAAAACAGGGCATAAACGGTGGTTGGAAGATTCCCTCGTTCTCCTCTGTAATTTCTATTGGTTTCGCTTGATCTCTTCTTGCTTCCATTATTTCCTTTTAGAGGGAGGAAGAGAGCGTGAAAGAGAGAAAGAGAGACCCAGAGAGAGAGAGACAGAAAGGCAGAGAGAAAGAGAGAATGACAGCGAGTAAGAGAGATAGAGAGAAAGAAAGAAGGAGAGAGAGCAAGGGAGAGACGAGAGAGAGAGAAATCAGTAGAGAGAGAGGAGAGTGAGCGCATGGGAGAGAAGAAAGAGAATGAGAGCAAGCGAGAGAGAGAAGAAAAGGAAAGTGAGAGCAAAGAAGAGAGAGAGAATTATCTTCGTTCACGAAAACATATGGGTTTCGTTGATATAGATAGAGAGGGAGGTGAAAATGCATTAAACACACTTCCCTTCATATTTGGGCAAGAGGACAACTCTCAACTGCGCCATGCCAAATTGTATCTACTGAATGTTCTTGGTCCGGACGCTTGAAAAGCTCATTTCCGCAAACTTGTCTGCGCTTTTTTTCCGATAAAGGCCACCGGCGGGCTATCTTTTGATCGATGCCATGACTTTATCTGGGCTTCTCTCTCCGAATATCCTCCCAGCTCAAACTCTTCTTCTTGCAACACGCAAGAATTCATACCAGTGACAGAAAGTAGAAAGATGCTGTAAATAAAAGGGCATTCATATCTGGGACTTGTCTCCACGCTAGAAACAAAAGCGTCTGTTGCATTCCACCCATCGCATTGCAGTGAATACTTGCCTAGTTTTTCGAATTTAATGGCCCACAATCTGACCCAGGAGGCCAGGACATGCCTGCTTTGCTCACGTGAGCTGACGAACAAAAACCTGCTTAGCAACACATTTTTTTCTATAATTCTGTATTTCTTTGAAATGGACAAGTTAAACGTGAAACTCCCAACATTTCATTACTTTGAGAAATGTTTGTATGCGGTTGAATCTTTGAAATCTCGGTTCAGTCTGAATTTTTTGGCATATTATGATGCCGTGAAAAAACTTAGATGAACTCCCCGTTCCTGATGTTTTATCCATTTAATTGTTCTTTAATCGTTTGTAAACATTCTACGGCATGGAATTAAGTACTTAAAATCCGTTGTAACAATGTAGCCATTGTAAGTAATTTTTAAATTCAAATCAAGATTAATTTGTGGGGAAAATTCTCCTGCCCATAGTTGAAGTTGGTTCTATTTTTCGACTGAAAAATGCTCTTTGCTATGTTCAACTTTCGATGTATGTCCCATGGTTTCTGTTCCATCCCTTTTCAATTATGCCACACTCTATCCCCAGGGATAAATCATCGGATGCGCCACACCAAAAGGAGAGTTTATTCGCTCGATACGATAAATTAAAATATAAATGTGATATATATCGTAATGCTCATTCGGTCAAAGAACAGAGATTCTTTTTTTGCAGGGGTCACATTTTTTCACATTAATCGAGGTACGAAACAGCATCATCTAAAAGGAAGGAATAAATCGAGACCGCCTGTCAAATAGGTGGGGTCTGATGATCTTGGTTCAGGCTATAATCGAATTTGAGAATGAGAACAAGAAAATGCACTAACGCTTTCAAAGTGTCGTATAATTGTCAGTATAAAAGATAAATTTTTTCAACTGTGCGGCCTAATTTTATCTTTTCGTGTCACAATGGGCACTAAAATCTATGCACTGCATGCACAAGAGTCAGGGAAATAAGAAAATTCAAAATGAATATACAGTTAGCAAGAATTCACTGCTTCAATCGATGGCTTTAGGATGATGAATCTACAGCTTAAGGGCGCGCTTAGACGTTTCTTCCGGTTCTGCGAACAGACCTTGAATGGCGAAAACTAACGTGAAATTGAGATGCCTTTGATTGGGCTGGCTAGTCCCGCATACAGCATATCTGTACTCGTTCGGAGACAGCCTGACAATGGGAGTAACGACAAAGGAGTAGAGAGACGCTGAACCAAGCTCAGCGGAAGGAGGACAGCTCTCTCTATCTCTCTCTCCCTCACTCCCTCTCTCTCCCTTCCTCCCTTTCCCTGTCTCTCGTTCTACCTCCCTCTCTCTCTCGCTCTACTTCCCTCAATCTCTCTCGCTCTACCTCCCTCTCTCTCTCGCTCTACTTCCCTCAATCTCTCTCGCTCTACGTCACTCCTTCTCTCTCTCTCTCTACTTCCCTCAATCTCTCTCGCTCTACCTCATTCCCTCTCTCTCTCTCTCGCTCTACTCCCCTCTCTCTCGCTCTACTTCCCTCTCTCTCTCTGTACCTCTCTGTCCCTCTCTCGCTCTACATCTCTCTCCCTCTCTCGCTCTACTTCCTCTCTCTCTCTACCTCTCTGTCCCTCTCTCGCTCTACTTCCCTCTCTCTGTCTACCTCTCTGTCCCTCTCTCGCGCTACATCCCTCTCTGTCTCTTTCTCGTTTTACCTCCCTATTTCTCTCTCTACCTCTCTCTCTCTCTCTCTACCTCCCTATTTCTCTCTCTACCTCTCTCTTTCTCGCTCTACCTCCCTATTTCTCTCTCTACCTCTCTCTTTCTCGCTCTACCTCCCTATTTCTCTCTCTACCTCTCTCTCTCTCGCTCTACCTCCCTCTCTCTTTCCCAGTCTATCCATATTGTCTCTCAGATACTAGAAAATGTATTTAACATCAAAGGGTTTCTGTAGAATGGCTGTCATATGATGGATATTTCTCTCTATCTCACTCTAACCTTAGTATCTATCTCTATCGATCTATATATGTATACTTCTATAGAAACATATATATTTCTCTCTATCTCTGGGACATCAGCAAAATAATTTGACATCAAACGGTTAATTCGTACTCTTTTATATTAAGAGTAATTTACACAGATCTACTGGTAGATAGCCGACTAGAGAGAGAGAGAGAGATAGAGTCCTCATCGCTGGAGATGTTAAAGGTGTACGCTGTAAAGTTATCATCTGGCAGAACATTTTACTTGGAACGGTTGGTGGAAAGTCGAGCATTAACTTGGGTATGAAGGAATATTTTTCATGTGTTTGCATTCATTTCTTTGACTGATTGAGATGGAGCGACAGACATACGATTATTCGTCGATGACTGAGAGATGGAGGATGCCTGCTCTCTTTTCTTTCTCTCTCTATCTTTTTAAAAGATCTCCGATTGGCGCAGAATTTTAATCTTGCTGTCTGACATGACAGACATAGACTTGGGCACTGTAGACTGAGTCCCAATGAAAACGACGTGACGGGAGCCATTTTCAGACGTTTCACCTCAAATTCATAAAAATTCCACTAATTCTCATCGTCATATGTTGCCTCGGTGTGCTTCTTGTCAGATCTTTAAAAGCAGTTCTAAAGGGGAAAACAATTATGCCTTTTTCGTTTTTCATTCCTCGGGGAATAGAAGATGTCCTGTGATGATTTTTATAGCGCCTTTATTTGTAAACATAGATCTAGCCTGGGGAAGATAAAAATGGGATCTCTATCTTGTCTGGGGACTGTGTTACTTAATTAAACACATGCGATGGCTAATACTGTCTAAAGGACATGAGAAGTCAACAGTTTATGACTTTAAATGCAGTTTTACATTCAAATGGGTTGTATAAAATAATGAGAAACTTTAAGATGTGGGATTATTTTCATTTATTACCATTTCTGAACAAAGGTTGATCCATAAACTCCATAAAAATTAAGCTAATTCGACGAGAAGAGTCATAACATATTTATAAAGCTTTTAAGGATTATATTAGTTTTTTTTAATATCACTGTAGCCCACATGTGCAAACTAATTAGAGATCGTTTCTCAAATTGTAATACATTAATCACCATTTTAATTTATTTCTATTACAATATTGATGGTGGCGAACGTGAAACTACTAAACTAATTTTCTGGTTTTTCATCTCTCAATACGGCTGAGCCAGTCCACAATAGAGATAATATTTCAGTTAATGTCTTAGTCCGCTTTTTAACGAACCTCGGGGAACTTAAGAAAATTGTGAATGAACTTTTCAATCCAAGCCCAAGGAAAAGGATTATAATATCGTCATAAGGATCATTATCTTCAAAAATATCGGAAGAGAATATAAAATAGTTTACGATTACGTAAACTCATAAGAAGGTTTCAGCATCTGAGATTAACAGTGTTTGGATAAGAAGGTTTCGTCCTTTTCTTACTGGAAAGAGAAGAACAAATCAAGCGTTGGTTGCACGAATTGCATTCGATGGCATTAATCTGTCGACGGATGATTCCAAGACTGGTTTTTGGGGTCCACGACGTGGGGCAGGAACCTGCAAAACAGCGGACGGCAAGAAACTGCCAACGCTTGAACATTATACTGATCTCAATATTAAATAATTGGATGTGTTTCATACTGCGTCCATTCTATAAAATTTCATCACTCTCTGCACCTTATCTATAAGATTGTCATCGCTCCACGCATGTCACTGCTCTAAAATGATAATCAATGAAAGGCCCCTTTTTATGCCAGGCCCTGACTGTTCTCTTGGGACCAAAATGACCTCAGGGAGAAAATGGAAGGTAGATATTGAGAAGGACAACGGTAAGAAGAAAAAATGAATGGAAGAATAGATATATATACATAGAGAGATAGAGAGAGAGAAGTGAGAGAGAAAGATAGAGAGAACAAGATAGATTGATCACTTGATGAGCGGATGTATGGGTAACTAAAGGGGAGTACAAGAGAAAGAAATATAGAGATAAGTTGGTTGGATAATGATAAGGATGTATAGAAGGGAATAGAGCGCAAAATAAGAAAGAAAGAAATAGAGGAGAATGGAAGGAGGAAACAAATAACTAAATGAGGGAATAAAGGAAGTAAGAAGACATAAATAAATAAAGGTAGGAAGATTTTAAGAAAGAAAATACGTAACAAATTTAGGAAGAAGGTAAGAAAAAATTATGAAGAAAGAATGAGGAATAAAGAATAAATAAATAAATACTGATATAAATATAGAAACATAGATAAAAACAGAGATATGCTGATAGTTTCTACTTTCTATTATCAAGAGCATTGAACTCCAAAGTTGAAGGATGCTCTGGCAGGAGGAGCCCTAGATGGGTGACCTCTGAGAAGTACAGAAATGACTTGCATGGTGCAAACTATCTAGCTTCCTGGAGGGACTAGACACTAAATTCATTAACCACTGCCCAAATGGATACCCAGAATAAGAATAAGGGTAGAGCACATGGTTTGGTGACACCTCAAGAAGGTGCTCAAGATTCTGTCACTTTGGAGTGTGGCAGCAGAAAATGAACATGGTTTGACCTGGACAAAAAATGGTCCCGGTGGAGAGGGCTTCCCTATTTAGGTTTGAAAAATGGGGCATAAAACAAGAGAAACAGATGGACACACGATGTATCATGGTTAGAATAGGACAGATAAAACCGGTCATATGGAGATCAAGTGCTCATAATCGCCACCAAACCAACCTTTACAGACTAGGACAACTGAAAAACCAACAAGGAAAGACAATAAGCTACTCCAAGAGCTTGGCAGGTCAACGGGTAGCCTCATCAGTTACAATGTGAGCATAGGCCAGATAAAAAAACTTTCCACATATGAGGAGACCTTCAGCATGACATTCTGAAGGGATAAATAGATGGGTGGACAGACAGATGGATTAACAAAAAATATTATATATATATATATATATATTCATATACATAAATAGATGGATCAATAAATATATGAAGAAGATAGATGGGAGTACAAAGATCAGGTCGAGAATATGGCTGATTGATACATGGATTGGTATATGTTGACATGGATAGATAGATTGGTAGATAAATAGACATATGGATCAGTAAAAGGAAAGTTTGATAGCTGGGTAAAGAGAGAAATAGGGAAAGAGAGAAACATAAAGAAAGATGGATTGAAATGGATATAGATAGCTAGGGAGAAATAATAAAGAAAGAGAACGGAGGAAGTTAGGTCAGACTGAGGTAAAGGGAATGAAGAGAGAGTAAACATGGTTGTGGGGAAATAATAAATTATTACTAACTTTAATTTCTTAGATATTAATTTTTTTATCCACATCAGATATCTGGTATACATTTTTTCTAATAGATACTAATACGATATTAAAGAGGATTTTACTTCCCAGGATCAACACCATCCTTTTAACATTTTGAGGGCTCCCAAAATACGTGTTTGTAGACCGCTGATAGATTTATTATGCGAGCGGACGCTGATGGGAAACTTCAACAGGAACCACAAACCCCGAACAGATTAGATATTCCTGGCCTGATGGACAAGGTAAAGAAGTAATTCTGATCATTTCCCCATAAACTAAACTAGATATAAACGGAAACTGAGCAAGGTAAAGAAGTACTTCTGATCACTCCTCCCTCCAAACTGAACTAGAGGAAAATAAACTACCGAAGGGATAAGTTATTCTACTCCTTTTTTTTTATACTGTGGAAAACCCATGTTTGATTCGGCTTGTCTTCATGCAGCCATCACTCAATGAAAGTCCTACAACCAGAAAATTCACTTAATGGATCCTGAATAATTTATAGTTGCCACTCGCCGGAATCGCAGGACATCAGAGATGTTTTTGTTTTCTAAGTATTCTTATAAATATCCGAAGAAAACTGCACAACTGCTTCGCACTGCACAGGACATCGCACGAAAATTCGGCCTTAGCACAAAATTTAGCACTTTGAAGAAAGTCAGAATGAAAGATATGTAAAGGAGGTAGGAGAATTGAAAGAAAAATAGAGAAAGGAAGATAAAGAATGAGAGGGGGGAGCGGAAGATTGTTTAAATTGACGGATACATGGTTAGAGAGAGGGAGAGAAAGAGAGAGAAGGGACAGAAAGATGAAGGCAGAAAGATGAAGGGAGAGAAAGAGAGAGAAGGGACAGAATGATGACGGATGGGGGATAGAGCTGGAAAATAAATAAAAATAGAGGTGTAACTATATATATTTAGATGCCCAGATTGATTAGTAAAGAGATGGACATATTTGGAGATCGGCAGATGGATAGAATGGATCGATAAGAGAGAGAGAGAGAGAGAGAGAGAGAGAGAGAGAGAGAGAGAGAGAGAGTTGGACTCCTCGTGAAGGCGATGGTGGAGGTTGTTGGACTTCCATTGAAACCATTCACTTCATGTTCTGTCTTCTTTTGTCCTTTGCTTTTCAGGGATTTGACGATGCTTTTTAAAGTAAAACATGATGTAAAGGGTAGTAAATAAAGATTAAGCTGGCCCATAGAACGGGCAACCGCTGCAATATCTCTAGGTTAGGCTACATGTAAGAGGCCCCGGCCCTCCACTTGTACACGGAGATGGATAACCAGAAATAAAGATAGAGAGAGGGATATAGACGAAAAGAACGATAGAGATAGCTAAGGAGAAATAGACAAAGATACAGATAAAGATAGAGATCAAGACTTAGATGGAGACAGATAACGAAGTAGAAGAAGAGATGGATATAGGTTGATAAATAGAAGTAAATGAAAATGATGATTCAGAAGATTGAGGCTATGTGTTCCAATTGGGGCAGTGGCCTTCATGCATGGTCAAAGAGGATTTTCTAAAAAACATGAGTTAATCGTAAAGATAGAGATGGAAAAAAGATATAGAGGCGTAGAGAGTTTTCTGTCTGAGGAGCATAATATCACTATTTTTTATCTCTATCGCTTCTCTCTTCATCTCAGGATATGATGAGGGCAATTCGTATGATACACGTGCAGTGATATTGCATGCGCGTGAAGCCCCAGAGTCGCTGTCTGCGCTGAGCTGGTGTCCATAGCATATGAATCCCCCCTCTGGCGCGCTCTCCTGCCTCCTCTGTCCTCACTTGGAATTGACAGTTCATCATGTGTGGGACGATCCCCAATGATAGAAGAGACATGGGAAGAGAGAGAGAGAGAGAGAGAGAGAGAGAGAGATGCACAAAAAGAGAGTTAGGTACTTGTATAAGTAGAGAGAGAGGTATTATATATCGCTGAATAAAGTTTCATTTAAATAAAGACAGAGTGAAAGAATATGTAAAGAGTGAGATAGAGTGGTGTACCGATAGAGAGATAAAGGAGATGATATTTATGGAGAGAGATGAATAAAGAGTGAGATAAATGTAGATATTGAGATAGGGAGAGGTGGAGAAACAGAGACCATCGATAGAAAGAGTTCAGGAGAGAAGATACTGTGGGTGAGAGAGGGAGAGAGATAGAAAGGGAGATAGGGAGATTGGATTTGGGAAGAGATATAGAGATAAATATATGGCGGTAAAGTGAGAGCTAAATCAATAAGAGAGAGTGATAGAGAGTTTTAAGTTTGTAAATATGTACATATAGCGAGAGAGTCGTCATCTATAAACCCATCAGCCAGAGCTTATTCAGCTCATTCAGGCCCCATAAGGCACTGTGTGCTGACATAGACGGGGGGAGGGGGGGGAGGGGAAGGATATGTGTGGACAAGAATTATGATCATTATTCCTTAATAATCATTGTAAGTAAGACCGTGAAACATTATTATATTTTCACTGTATTATATTATTATCCAAGAATTTCATAAGAATATGGTTGATGTAAATAATTGGTGCTTGATTTATTGTCGTTCTGAACTCTTAATAGGTTGATATTTTAGTGAACATTTTTTGGCTTGCATCCCATTTTTTTATCTAACATTCTCTGTACTGTAGGATGAAATTATTTATTTAAAATTCTTGGACTTTGCATTAATTCGGCTTCCATCAAACAACAAAATATTTATTATTTTATTTAATTTTTCTCAGATGATATATTTTAATTTTTTATTAACAGATATTTATCCTTCAGGGAAGTTGACAAGGTTAAAGGAGGTTATGGTCAACAATCAACCAGTCAAAGTGAAATAGTGTGACACCGCCATTCTCTAATACCCCTCTTGCTACTCTCACTATGTCAACAGTTGAGAATTGTGTGGAGAGATTTGATAATCATTGCCCCAGGGTTGGCCAGTGCATTTTTTTGAACGAGTTTTCTTTGCTTTTTTCAAAAAACACATTTATAATTATAAAATGTAATGGTTAAAGTTTCTACAGAATCTAAATACTTGTCATAAAATTAACTTTCTCGAAGATTAGGGTTTACCTATGATGATGAGTTCACCATCTATGACAGAAAAGGATGATGATAGTGTGTCATTGATGGACAGTATGTGTCTGTCAAGCGAATCAAACTTCCATGACATGTGTTATGTGATGGAAATATATGTGGCCGGCAAGCCAATCACACATTTCACGTCTCGTTCCATGTTCATTAATAGAACATATTCATTATAGTGCACATGTGATGCTTATAATGAAGTCCATGAATACATGATCGAATGTAGTGAATTATGATGAGATCGTAATACAGAGATCACTGGTCTTTAAGCATGTGTTCTAAATATTCTTATTTCAAAAGATATGCGAGAAGGACATCGAAGTATATGGATAGAATAGCAGTATCTAGTCTCACTCATATGATGAGTATGGACGGTCCCATAGCCATTAGTGTGGAGACACTAAGGATAGATAGTGGGTGCTCTTTAGTGGAAAAAGTTCACTGAATTGATCCATATGAATCCTTGAATGGTATTATACCAAACTGTCAATCAGGTTGAATCACCACACGGTTGTGTAAGTGGTCCTTAGACTTGAAACACCAAAGATGTCTTGTGGACAGATGGTTGTACTTTGACTATGGCCAACGAGTCTCTAATCATGGGATTCTAAACTTTCTTAGTTTGGGTACATCAAGAAGTTCACGAAGACCATGGAGTGGTCAAGATAGGATCATCCACCCTCGGTTTAAGAGGTGACGGCTCAAGGAAGACGATGCGATGAAGTCCTTGGCCAAGGCAGTGAAATATCAGAGAAGAGTTTTCCAATAATTTCCAAATGCATCAATACTAACTCGGATGACCGATTAGGTTTTGATAGTTGACCATACCCTAAGTAATCCTAGGAACATCCGATGGATGAGGGATTATACATACACAGTAACCGATGACAAATAGGTTCCATGAGTGAGTCAATAAATACTCCTTTATATCTTCTAGAACACGAGGTGTAGCTTGGCAACTCACGTGTTGGAGACTTGACCTATCGATTGGGTTAAATCGATCCGACATTAATTAATTTATATGATGATATAGTTAATTAATTTTTAGGTCCAATAAAGGTTATTGGGCCACTGGAGTTGTTAACTAGACTGATACATGGGGCTTGAGGGTCACACACTAATGGTTTTTTGGACGTCGGAAGATATACTTAAGTTTTGAGGTTTTTTATGAAAAATACCCGTTAGTGTAAATAGGGGAAGGCCCTAAAAAAAATTCACCCAGGCCAGAATTGTTCAAGGGCCTTTCCCCTTTTTCTCCCTTCTCCCCACACACCCTCTCCATGCTCGATGTGATCGAGACAACGTTACAATGACGATGGAGGTAGAACGGGGCTCATCAATGAGAAGGAGGAGATCTGAGGTGTCGAGGATTGTGTGGATACATCTAGAGGCTGCACATTGGAGTAGCTCGACTCGGCTCGATCTGGGATTCAAGAAATTACAGATGCGATCTGTGTAAAGGTACTTTGTTTCATGACTTTATCAATGCCGTTTTGATTCTGTTACATGTCTTCCGCTGCGTGGAATCCTCGTCTTCATCCATGTCAAGTCCTCTAGAACCCAACATTATGTTCATTAAAATAAACTTTTGTAATTATTAATCTCGTCTGATGTTTACAATGCGAAGGGCTATAGGGCAAAGGTTTGGTGCATGAAAAACAATTCCAATGCAAGGGAAACTAAAGGTCAAATTAAAATTGATATCTAAAAAAACCCACAAATTGTGTACCTTGTATGAAACTTTTTCACCCTTTCCTTGCTTCCTGGATAGCATGAGCACCTAAAATGGATACCCCTTACTTGTTTATACTTACTCAAGAAATTTCTATAGAGTTTTCATTTCACTGAAGTATATCAACAAACATTCATAGATCTTATGTGCATGTCCCTTTGGGCCCATGTATCAATCTAATGAATAAATTTAATGTTCTAGTAACATTTATTGGTCAAACTTATTTACTAGCGATATCAACATATAGATTAATTAATCAATTATCAGTTTAACCCAGGCGATAGGTTAGGTTTCCAGTCTATGAGGTGCCAAACTAAACCTTGTTCTCTGGAAGATATAGAATAGTCTTTGAAATCTCTTATGAAACTTTGTCCAGCATCGGTTACCATGTATGTATAATCTTTCATCTACTTGACATAGAGTATGGTTAATTTTCAAACCTTAATTGGTCATTTGGTTAGTATTGATGTGTAATGGGGATCATAAGAGAATGCATTCTCTAATATCCTACTATCCTAGCCAGGGATTTAGTTGAATTGTCTTCCTTGCATCGATCTCCTCCTACACCAAGGGTGGACAATCGCGTCTCTTGACCAGTCAATCACCTCTATGTACTTCTTATAATATTTGTGCTAGGAATTTATTTGAATCCCATGGTTAGATACTCATAATTCATGAGACATCCTTGGTGACTCAGGTCAACTTATCACTTATATAACCGTAACATGAATCGACATGATTGATGTTTAGGTATAATACCATTTAAGGAATCATACTGATCAATTCAATGAACTCTTTCTCTAAAGAGCACCCACCATTTGTCCTTATTGTATCTACACTAACAGCACATGATAAGACATACTTATCATTAAAGTAGGATAAGATAATGATATTGTTGCCAGATAATTTGATGTCCATCTAGACTATCCATCGAATAAGGATATTTAGAATACTTCTCAAAGACTAGCGATCATTACATTATGAAATCATTATAAATTCATTAGTTTAATTCATATATTTATCAACTTCATTACAAATATCACAAGGGAATAACAATGAATAAATATTTATTTCACTGAACATAAATAAAACATGGTGATGTGATTGGCTTTACGACGCCATTATATCCATCATAATGAAGTTCATGAATTCATATAGTGACTTAGTGATTTATGATGAGATCGTGATATAGAAATCAATAGTATTTCAACATGTCTTCTAAGCACCCTTATCCAAAGGGTACTTCAGAAGGATATCGAAATATCTGGATCGCTTAACACTATCTAGTCTTACTCATATGATGAGTATGGCCAATCCCGTAGCATTAGAGACACTATGGATAGATAGTGGGTGCTCTTTAGTATAAATAGTTCATGAAATTGGTATGTATCAATCCCTAAATGGTATTATACAAAACTATAAATCAGGATGATTGACACGGGTAGAAGGAAGTTGTATGAAGTGTGTATTTTCAAAATTGGAGCACATAAGTGATATAATGTGACAGTCATCATCCCTATAAGGATTTTGTGTACCCAAAATTTATATCACCTATGTTTGGAGCTGAGGACAACTCTAAGAGAACTCCATGACAGAAGACCACATTATGTTGGAAAAAGGTTCAATTACATTGAGTTTTGGAAATAGATCCCTAATCAAAGCACTTATGAAGCTCGATTATGCCAAAGGAAGATTGTGTAGTCCATGCCCTTTGCATGCATTGCACCACATTCCATCCTTAGTGTGTCCCTATGCTATGTGGGTAGAAAGGGGCCTAAAATCCTCATAGCTTCTACAAGGTGGATGGTGAATATAGTGACCAATACTGTGACCTAAGTGATCAGTAATTTATTGGTTGATCAATGGACTGCCAAAACATTACACAATAGATAGTGGATATTCACGTATTTCTGAAGCATGACCAAAACAGTTATCCCAACAACCAGCTCCAACAACCACTTCCATGGAGAGTACTATATAACTAGTTCTCATAGCAGCAAGAACCAACAACCACTGCCACCACCTACCTTTTGAGTATATTTATCAATTGTATGTAGAAGCCCCATCATTTATTAACGTTTAGTCATGGAATTTAATCTAGAGAAGTTAATATCCAATCAACGGTACCAACATCAACGTGCAGCTACATGTAGCCTTTGTCAATTGGTATCGTAATAGTTATATATAGGCACTAGTTGGAGCCAATGTCTTCAGCACCCATAATGCAGAAAATAATCACGCTAATGATTTTGGTTGGAAAATAAAAAATAATAAATAAGGGAACACACCAGGAGAGGTATAATGTGCCTCCTAATCTAAAACTGGTGGCGAAGGCACTCAACAATAATAAATAATAGTCAGTAGAAATCATTATTAATACCTTAAGATTTACATAAGTTAATGCAGCGTATAGCAGACCTCAGCATTTGTGACTGCTACGAAGTAATGGAATAAAGACTTGAGAATGTTGCAAGCCTAAGACCACCATATCCAGAAGTTCTAATTAGCATTGCTTAAAAAAACAAAAATAATATCTATGTATAGCCCATTGCATCAAATCCTCAGTCTCAGCATCGTGAACACCACCAAAAGAAGTGTCAGAACCTACATTATTAATGGGTATGCAAATGTCAATGAAAACATGAAAAGCATCAATGCCAAAACCACTAATGGTTGCAATGGTGTTGGTGGCAGCACCAACATTTTTTCTAGCTCTAAAGGTTAGAATTATAGTTAGAAGCTAGCTCCAACCACCAGTACAAGCTAATTATACATTTCATTTCTACTTCAACGTTCATTGATACACATATGATTCTTATAGTGAATTCCATGAATCCATCCAATGACTGAGTGAATTATGATGAGTTCATCATATAGATATTACTAGTATTTAAACATGTGTTCTAAATATTTCTGTGTAAATGATACTCAAGAATAACATTGAAATCTCTCGATAGAATACACATATGATGAGTATGGTAAATCTCGTGCCATTACTATGGAAACAATGAGGACAGATAGTGGGTGTGTTTTAGTGGAAAGAGTTTACTACATTGATACAGATAGATCCCTAAATGATATTATATAAATTTTAGTTAGGTGAATCATGTTGCAGTTGATAAGAGGTCTATAAACTTGAGTTACCAAAGATACCTTATGGATGGACAATTGTGTTTTGACTATGATCTATAATCTCCAAACATGAGATTCTAGGCCGTACAAGCCCGGATGAAGCAACAATTCCATCAAGGTGATTGTGTAGTCAAGATGGGATCATCTACCCTAGGTATCAGACGAAATTGACTCAAGCAAGAAGATGTGACTAAATCCCCCCCCCCCCCCCACAATAGCGGAAACACTAAAGAAGGTGTTATTTGATGATTTCTCCACACATTAGTACTAAATAAGATGAACGATTGGGGATTGACAGTTGACCATACCCTAAGTTATCCTGTGAGCATCAAACTGATGAGGGGCTATGCGTGTGTTATAGATGATGACCACATGGTTCCATGAGAGATTCAATTACTCATTTGTATCTTCCACAGAACAAGGTGTGATTATCTCAATTTTAGGGGTTTAATTCGTCGTCGGTAATTGAGATTATTCAATTTAAAATTTTTAACCATTCTTAAGAATACTTAGTAATGATTACGGATCGTCTCCACAGGGAACGATGATTAAGGAATTAATTTCTTATGCTAGTGATGATCAACGAGGGATAGATGAAGACAATATTGGAGGATATGAGCTAGTGATATCGATTAAAAATATGTAAGTTATACATTAATTGAACTTAAAGAAAATAGTAAGTGAATGTGACAGACAAGATGATGGATGATGATATGAATGAGGATAGTGGTTGGATGTGGAGTGGTACAATGGGGAGGATAGAGAGACGAGATAATGGAGAAGTAAGTAAGTGAAGTGCTAAATGAAAAGTTGACAAAAAAACTATAATTATGATAATGATGATGTCAGGAGAGAAACCACGTAAGGTGAAGACACTTACCTTAGATCCTTACAGTTCGCCAGGATCACCGCAATTTGCGAGTGCCGATAAGCTCCCCCTCTTCTCTTATGCTTCTTCCAACACACCCAAGACACCAAGAACACACTTGATGGATCTCAAAACTCATTATCTTTCAATCAGCCTACACAAGTAGGAAGCAAGTTCAAGATGAATTTCATAATGATCCAGGCCTCTATTTATAGATCAGAGGGCATAGATGGAAATAGGAAGGGAAGACGAAGCAGTGCTAAAAATTTCAGCCCAATCGAAGTTGTCGATAAAAAGTTATGGCCATTTGAAGTTGAAGAAATCCTAGCCCTTGAGATTTTCTATCTCCTCATCATCGTCATCGTTTTCCATGCCCGTTGAGATGTCAAAGAGCTTGATATTTTGTGATTCTCGTATTCCCTGCCACGTGTACCTGAAAAAAGGATAAAGAAAAACAAAAGAAAATGGTTTAAAAAATCTCTCCCGAGGATGACATGGCGGCACGTCAGCGCGCCACGTCACCCTCTTTTTATTTCTTCTTTTTTTTTGTTTTAAATGAGTGGATGTGAGCGCGCCACGTCACCCTGCCAAAAAAAGCCAAAAATACATTAAAATTCATATTAAATAATATAAAATCCCAAAAAATACTTATAAATATATTTTTTGACTTAGAAAAATCATATCTTTCCAAATTTAATGTCGCAAAATTCTAGAAATAATATTCTGTCTCATAAATTATATTCTTTTAGAGTATATTGTTAGAAAAATCCCAAAAATGCATAAAATTCATAAAATCATTCTAAAAATAAATTTAATCATTTTAAGCTTGATAACATGCAAATATGAGTGATTTAATGCAAATATACATATAAATATGATCATATTAAAGCGCTAAATATGCATGTTATCAAGGTATAGCTTGAAAACCCACGGTGTGGAAACTCAGTTAAAGCAATCCTTGATTCAGTAATCCATATGTTGATGTAGATAGTTAATTTGGTTTGCTAATAAATGTTGTTGAGTCAGTAGACTTGTTAACTAAACTAATAAATGGTCCTAGAGGGTTACGCTCAAAGGGTCTTTTGAGAATCAAAAGATATACTAAAATTTTAGGAGTTTTTATGAAAAATATTATTAAGTGTAAAAGTAGAAGGTGCTTAATTAAATTGAGATGGGTCAGAATTCCTGCGGTGCCCATCCTTCTTCTCCATTATCTCTTTTCTCCCCTCCACTCTTGATGTGATCAAAAGGCATAATGATAATGCTGTATTGAAAGTGGGGTTCACTGAGATGGAGGAGATTCTATATGTCAAGGATACATGTAATGGCTAGACACATGAATATCTCAACATGTCTCACTTGAGGAACCAAGAAATCGTAAAATTTGATCCGTGCAAAGGTGACTTGATCATCAGGTTTTAAGATACATTAAGACTCCAATTTATTCCTCTAGTGTGGGAATCATTAAATTTTAATGTCAAACATAGGCATAGAACCTAAAATATAATACCTAATATTAGATCACCAGACATCACTTTAAAAACTAAGGACAAAAACTAAATAATCCAAACAATAGATCCAGCCCACATCAAACAAAAACCTATAAAGAAACCCTTCTAGGAGATAAACTTTTCTGCCCACAACATAAAAAATAGTTCACTAGAAAATTACATATACACTGAAGAACTTTCTCCAAAAGTTTACAAGCTTTATACGTCATAGGCCATACTCAAAATACTGAGGCTTTAAAAAAGATAATATTTTTGGAGAAGGAGATAGATGAAATGTGAAAGCCATTTGAAGATTCATTGATTAGAAAATTCAAATTTGGGCAACGGAACATGAATTTTATCCATCAAGAACTAGCCCAGATAAATATATTCATTCACACATTTCATATCACCTTGCATGAGATGATATACATGTCATTATTTGATTTGAAACCAAGGGAAAATTTCATAAAGTTTGGTTGAATAAATGTGGAAAATATTAACGCACATAATGAGATCATTTGGATGGAAGGCAAAATTTTCATCTGAATTTGGATAGGACACCCTGGAAAATGTTCTCTTTTTTTCAATCACATTCCTTTCCAATCAAGCATCCCCATGATTGGGACCTTAATATCTACAAACAAAGGGGTTAGCCATTGTACGGGGCCCCGAAGTCATTTTTTAAAAAGTATATAATGAGAAAGTGGTCAGTTCAAAGAGAGGAATTCTCCATGAAAATGTGAGTAATTTTTTATTAAAATATATTATAAAGAGTGAGAAATGAAAAGAAATTTTATCATACAAAATATTTCCAAAAAGTTCCATTAAAAAGTATTCAATTTTAGGTGCATTCATTTGAAAATAAAAATATTTTTTAGGCAATGTGTTTTATTTTTATTTAATTCTTTGGAGAATTTTTTAGAGTAACATTTCTGTATTGTAGATGGTTGGCAATGCGTGTGTGGCACAGCACGCAAAGAAACCATGGTTGTGCACGGATTCCAGCCTCTTTCCAGTTGTTGGAGTAAGGAATTTGTTTTACTTTTTTATAAACTTTGGCCGAGACCAAAGATAGTCCTGAAAATGGAATGGAAGAACATGCTTTCCATGCCATCCATTTTTTGACATTTCGATAAATACCTCTATTCATTATGAAGAAACTTACAAATCCCTTCAAGATCCAATGAAATTTTGACTCCAAAAGAAAGATATTACCTTTTTGGGAAACTGAGTTGGGGAGAGCTTCAAATTTGTATTTTCTTACTTTTAGAGCTAAAAATATCCAATGCATGGATGGATGTTAGATAAGAAAATTACTTGTAAAATTTGGGCCAATTAGTTTAAGTGTCTAAGGGATGAGTTGGGGGTGAGGTGTGAATTAGGTCCTATAAAATTTATTCTCTCTAATCTAGTTAACTACATAAAATATGTTCTAGCTATCTAGGGAATGTGGTACAGGATAGAGAAAATTCTATAAAAAAAATCAATTCAGGCTAGTCGTTAATGTTGTCCACAGGTATGCAGAACAACGAGATTATAATCCCTAACCAAGTTTTTCAACTTGTCCTTGACCCTAAAAGTCTTCCATGGAGTGACAATGCTTGACCTCCTTTTGACTTGGCCCCTTAAGTCTTCTCTTCTTCACCTAGTTCTTGCCCATCATCTACTAGAATAATTTTTAAGATTGTATATTTATTTAATCCACATACAGATATTCAGGTAGTATATATATATATATATACATTGAAAGACCTCAATAAGATATCATCTTTGAAGGTATTTCAATGGAAAATCATTTGAATATTTAATGAATTATAACAAGATGGTTCAATATACCTTGCTTTCACCTATTTCTTGATTCTCTCTTCATATATATCTACCTCATGTTGTATGTTGATGTAGTTTTAAGCTTTCTCAGGATCAACTTAACCACCAATAATGATTCTTTATTTGGAATATCATCGAAGCACTACGAAATTTTTCCTCCTCTTGGCTGTAACTTCAAAATACTGCACCAAAGTAATGAATAAAATAGTAATAAAATTTACAGGCCAATCAGATAGTTGGATCTCAAGATATCAAGATTTGTAAATTTATTTATTTGGGTAAACTGATTTTGCTTCATTTCTCTCCTCCAGCTGCCCCAGCGCATTAACTTTCAGTGCACGACATTTGCCTACAGATCAGTGTCATGATGAATGCAAAAAGCTTTGATATTCCCCTTTTAATTCCATGCATCCCCCATTATCCATGTGTCCTTTCTGCCCAAAAGAAAAATCCAAATCCATTAAATAAGGACTCGTGTATTTTTTGCCTGCAAACGTAGTTCTGCCACATGTCTCTGAGATGTCATCTATTTTCCTGTGCATTAATTACAAAAAAGGGCATTTTTTTTTCTCTTGGGCCATGTACACCACCATGATTTTCATCTTAAATGTTCATCATATCCTCTAATTTTTCTCTGCCGCATGTCCCCACGAGATTTAAAGTTACACATGATGCGCCCACAATAAGTCATTTTAATCTCAAAATTATGCAAGGCGGCTAGTTTTATTTCTATGTGATTTTAGAATCCCCAAATTTTTTTCCCCTGTAAAGTTTTCAGTCCTGTATCAAATGGAATTACTAAATATTATATGTACTGGTATTAATGTTAGAAATTAATTTTTATGTCAAACAAAAATTTAAAAATGATTTGTAGAAATCTTCAAATTATAATCTTCAGACCAAAGTCACTGATGGCACAGATTCTAGGGCACACTCCTTCCTCCCTGTAACTTATTCAAATCTGAACCAAAAAAATTTCTAAATCTTATAGATCTGTGATGATGTTAGATACAAATGTGGTGTTGAAGGATTTCTTAAAAGGCCAGATCTGATGCTTGTCTTTTACAAGGATATTTTTCACCAAGAGAGAGATTTGACATTAAGGCTGGATCTACCTATATGTACTTCAAAATTGAAAGGGTCACGTATGTAATTTTCATTAAAAAATAATCAAATAAATTTAATATGAGAGACAAATTAGACACAATAACTGCTTCATTATGAATTGGCTTGATTAAAGCTTTGACATTCACTTTATTAGCCATAAATGCTAAATCCAGTAATTGCATTTCCTCCATGAGTTTATCTTTAAAAGATTGCGAAACAATTAATTAAGATAGTTGTAATCATCTTCTTCAGAATATTATAATTTTTTTTTATTTTATGCTTAATATTTTATAAAATAATCCATTAATTCAGATACAAATATACAAGGTACATAGAGAAGTCCATTTTGGACGTCATATTTTAGTGGTGAAATGGTGTCTGGTTACGTAAATATTTGAACAGCAAAATAGAACCTAGTTATTAACATGTCATAAAAATCTTGAGCCCTAGCTTGATGATTTGACACATTGAACAGATGGTCAAACATCACTTCTTTATATAGATGAAGATAGTATACCATGTATGTGTGGGTTTCATAATTAAACTATAAGTTTGTTATCTTCAAATGCATAATTCCTGATATGACTAAACTTGTCTGAAGTAATGTAAACAATGGTACGCTATCTTCATGTATATAAAGACTGAGGGTTGATTTTCCATAATTCACTTTGAACATTCATCAAAACACATACTTTGGCCTTTAAATAAAATCCAATAATCCTTAAATCTTTAAATCCCATTTGGATGGAGGAACCTCAAGAGATTGTGATTATGGGCAGTTGATATTTGCTTCTCTCTCATCCATCCAATGCCAATACTTTTTTAGGGTTTCTCACCTCATTTCTAGAAAATCCAGCACCAAGAGTGGATTGTGGCATTAAACTCATTTTCTCTGTCATTCAATGTTTCATTACCCTGTGCCTTGAAGAAGAGAAATAAAAACTAAAGATGATGCCACAAATTCTACGACGATAAGTAGTACCTTTTACCCCTTTCAGCCAGACACATTCTCCCACATATACATGTATGTGTAATGCGTTAATGGCATTTAATTCTTTGAAAATCATTTATTTTTATTATCCCATGTGTAAGTGTATCAAATCACGCATATCGTTAGAGCTCTAGGAACTCTTGATCATGCCATGCGTGCACATCTTAAATTTCACTTGATCATCAAAATGAAAATATTTTGATGTTATCTCCATGTCCCAATCAAGTGAAAATCATGCGATAAATTCAATGATGTCTTTCAAACCCCAAACAACATGAATCATTATGCCAACACAAATTGTGAAGCTATAATGATGTCAATTCCAATGACTTACAAGCCCAAAATTGAAAAAAGCTACAACACCACGTAGTGAGAGGCCATTAAAACCTGATGAGAAGACTTAAAACCACAAATAGCTTAAAATAAATCTTAAGAAAATATTATCTCTTGTAAAGTTGATTCCTCTAGGAATAAACTTCAGAAAAAACTTCAACTTGTCAAGGTGAAAATTCCAATCTCCAACATTAACATGAAATCACTCAATTAATGACGCTTTTAATATGAGAGTAAAGATGATAAATGTCGTCTTTAAGAATGCCACCTTTGATGATGAAAGTGACTCATTCTCAAAAAAAATCTATTAGATAAATAAAATCCATATCTTACTATGTAACATGTCACCGAAATATATTATGCTTATGTGAAAGCCTCTTAGAGATCCCGAGGCTTACCGCATCCATCTCCCCATGTGAATACCCTTAACTGGAATTTTTGGGAGGTATGATACTTAAAGATTTTATTTATGCCTCTTATCTTTGTGGTACAGGATCGAATGTATCAGATTATATTGAACAAAAGTTTTGGATTATAAATCTACCTTGATTTACTGGTGGTGATTTTAATGGTATTTTGAATAGATCAGAAAAAGTCAGTAATGCTCCCTATCATGGAGAAATTTAATTCTGCCATAATGAAATTAGAGATATTAGAACATCATCTTGAATGGAATAACGTATCACAGTAGAACGGCAGCAAATGATCAAGAAGCATATATTTGAGAGATTGGACCAAATCCTGATGAACAATAGTCTTTCCAATCTTCCTCCTCTTCCTACAAGGTACGAAAAAACTTTCAGATCATAGGCCATGATCATGATTTTTCAGATAGTATAATAGACTCACCAGAGACCACCATTCTGGTTCCAAACAAAGCGGACCACTCACCCAATTTTTATATCCAGTATTAAAATCTTGAGATTTTGCTGGAGGATTGGAACCAACGTCCAATTTGAGCAATACACCAAAATCGCTGGAAACTACCTTAAAACAATGGAGCAAAGAAAATTTCAGGAGTATTATAGTGTAAGACAGAAGCTTAACTTGATTCACTTGGAATTAGTTGCCAAACATATGGGATAGAGAATAAGGGAAACTTGGGACACTTAAAATCGAGCTGGATCTAAAAGAAATGTACTATGAAATGTTCCTAAAATGCCTAAAAGAAATGACTAACAAATGTGCATATAATGGGAGGTATTTCCATTCAGTCGTAAATCTCCGAGATAATTCTGATCTTTATCCAGCCATTAGAATGAATTTTATATTAATGATAAAAAATGATGGAATACCATTCAATTTAGTCTTGTAAAAATCTCCAATCGTCCCAACACATTAGATCATACTCCTATTTTATAGATTATATCCAAAAATTAGATAGACACACACACACACATATATATATATAGATAGATGGAGAGAGAGAGAGAATGTAAAATTTTATCATAATGTATTTTTTTAGTTCTAAAGCTTTACTAGAGCAGAATTTTATTTTGAAGATTATGGAATATAATATAAATAGGTCTGCATCTCTAGAAACTTAAATTTTATTTAATTTCATCCAAAACTAGTATTAAGCAAAAAAAATGCCGGATTTACAAGGATCCATACAAGTAACGCATTAAATACAAGAGTCAATGGCTTAGATGACGTGTGAGAAGATTAAAAAGGCCTTGACGCGTTTAACAGAGCATCTGAGCCGTCGAAACGGTGTTCCCCCGGTGTACCCCTGATACGCGTCTAGACTCTTCTTTAGCGAAATTAACAGTCTTTTAATTGAATAAAGTCGTGTTCATAACATTTTTTTCCTACAATCTTCAATCTTCGCTCTTCGATCTTCGATCCTCGATCTTCGATCTTCATCTTCGATTTTCAATCAGTGATCTTCGATCTTCGTTCTTCTTCTTCGTTGGTAGATCTCCATGGCGACCATGGGGAACAACAACATCAATGCGAAATTGGTGAGTTTTGGTCCAGTGTTCCCCCAATTTCATGTTTCTGATCGGATCTCCGAGTTTTACTGTGTTTGATTGATCTGCATGATTCCGCGATCTAATCGGGGAATTTCGCAGGTGCTTTTGGGGGATATGGGCGCTGGCAAGTCCAGCCTCGTTTTGCGATTCGTAAAAGGGCAATTTCTTGAATTCCAGGTTACGTTCTGGATCCGAACTGTATTTTTTGGTACTCCCTGGCGGCCGGAATCTGATTTTTTTCGGTTTTTTTTTTCAGGAATCGACGATCGGAGCCGCGTTCTTCTCGCAGACGTTGGCTGTGAATGATGCTACTGTTAAATTTGAAATTTGGGATACTGCTGGGCAGGAGAGATACCACAGTTTGGCTCCAATGTACTACAGAGGCGCGGCTGCGGCGATCATCGTGTACGACATTACTAGCACGGTACGATTTCGAAAAAACTCTCTATTGCTTGTAATTTTTTGCCCTTATTCAAGCGACATTGGTTAATCTTTTTTGAACTTCAGGATTCTTTTACGCGAGCGAAGAAATGGGTTCAAGAACTTCAGAAGCAAGGTTAATTTTTTTTTGGGTAATGCATTTGTTTTCGTTTAGATTTTTGAATCCTCGGAATTTTAACAATTTTGGGTGTAGGTAATCCGAATATGGTTACTGCTCTCGCCGGAAACAAGGCTGATTTAGAAGACAAAAGAAAAGTATCCACAGAAGTACGTCCAGTCTTCCACTCTCCTTGGCCATCTAATTTCATTCTAACTATAATTTTCTATAAAACATTGATTTAAAACGATTACAAAGTGGGTAGGTTAATATATGTCTTTTTGTTCTTCAATGTTGGCCTAAAGTTTGTAGAGACGCGTTGGTTTGTATTTATTGATAATCTTTGTATCATCGGAAACCTTGCTTGGAAAGAAAGACGCTTCTGATAACGAATAATAAAATTAAAAATATTTATTTTGTTTCTATTCCATATCCGACCATTGCTTACATATATATTATTCATGAATCATGACTTAAGCATTCAATTTAGCCGTACAATTTGATGTTGGATGTATTTTTAATCTTAATTCATCAAATTTGGAAGAAGGTTCCCTTGAATCATTGAGCTTCGTTGATTATTTAGCTTAGTCGCTTTTTCAGACTGCCGGCTGTTTATATCTGGAATCGCCATGACGCATTTTGAAAAACTTCATTGGGTCGAAGGATAGTATCCAGCTGGATGAGAGTCTTGGAACCTGACTTAGGGTTCAATGCCATCCCATATCTCATCAACGTCATTGCCATCATCATCCGCGTTTGGACGTGGATGCATGAAAATGATGATCACGACCGGACATCAACAGATGTTTGATGACGGCAATCATGTTATATGGCTCTATTAAACTGGATGACTGTGATGATGATAGTGACATGATAACACGTGCCATATTAGCTTGGAAACTGATAGATGAGGATGATAATGTTTTCGAAGCCGGATGTAAATGACAATTATGACTTGTCATCAACCGATGGATGATGTTGATAATGAAGATGGCTCTTGAAATCCAGATGATGATGACAATGCGGACACATCGTGAACTCATGGATGATGATTTTCGATCTTCTAAACCTCCTGATGACAGGGAACACATGACAACCCGTCATAGTCATCATTGTTGTCATCGACAGTGACGGCCCTCAGATACCAAATGAAGACATCAATGACGACGGGTCATGGTTGCTGATTGATTAAAATGACAATGATAGTCGTCATCAACAGATGGACCATGATAATGACATCTCTTAGAAACCAGATTCTGATGATAATACTTCATCAATGTCAATGCATGACCATGACCTCTTGTCTAGACCAGCTGAAGAGGACAATGATGATTGTCACTGAAACTTAGTCTGGCTGAAGAAGGATTCTATGAAGTGATATCCTGATGAGTCTCTTCCTGACTACTAATCGTCGAAATATCTTGTTTAAGCAGCATCCATCATCACACATCGTTTCTATGGAAATCTGCATTTTCTGTTTTATTTTTGTGCCGAGTGTTAGTTTTCATTACGTACTGCGTTCTGTACTTGACATAATATTGTCGGTCGTAATTGGTTCAAAAAATGATGTATGTTGTTAAATTATTATTTTTTTGATTCCCTCCACAGGAAGCGCGAGCTTATGCCGAGGAAAATGCCCTTTTCTTCATGGAAACCTCTGCAAAAACGGCCATAAATGTTAACGATATATTCTACGAGATAGGTATTTTTCATCCTCCTATCTCTTTGATCGTCGCTAAAATCTATCCTGAAAACGGCTTAAAATTAAAATCATCATATCTCAGCCTCTTCTCCAAAGTTTCTTTCCGACCAGTCTTTCTTTATTCTGATCCTCGACGCATGAAGAGGTATATCGAATAGATATCTATTCATCGGATTGGATGCTTGGTATCTATTCTGGTATAGAGAGAGATTATACATAGCTTTTCTTCATGACCCAAATTAGATTAAAATTTGGAATAAAAGAGCGATGCTTCCAAGTTGGATTTCATGAAGTACATGGATCATCAAGGATCAGAATAAAGAAAGACTGGTCGGATAGATATCTATTCATCAGATTATACATAGCTTTTCTTCATTAACCAAATTAGATTAAAGTTTGGAATAGAAGAGCGATGTTTCCTAGTTGGATTTCATGAAGTACATAGAGCATCTATCTCTCTCATATCAGTGCATACCATGAATAGTTGGATGTACATTCCATCCTTGTTAAAATACTTATTGATGATGCAGCAAGGAAGCTACCTCGTGCTCAAGCCGCACCGAACCCATCAGGGTTGGTCCTCGCAGACCGGCCGGCGGAGAGGTCGGCAACTTCGTCGTGCTGTACGTAGTTTCGAATAACGTTAAAAAAAAAAAAGATTCCAGACTTTGTAAATGATTCGTGCCGTGTGTGCTCCCGCACCTTCATTCATTACCATCATTCCCCCAGTAGACTTTGAAACGTGTAAGTTTTTGAATAAATTAGTTCATCCCTATCCTATGTTTCGCTCTCGAAAGATGTCTTTGGGTTAAAATAAATGAAACTCTGGGCAGTAGCCATCAGTTTATTTTTGCCGTACATAACTTTTAGTCATTGTATTAGAGAAACAGAGAGTTCAATTTATTAATCACGTCCCCTGTTTCAGATGATTTGTGCTTACCTTTAGAAAAGTCTGGCCTGTAGTCATCTAAAATTAGGCTTCGGCAAGCGCCATCCGTCACGTCACACGTCACCGTGATGGAAACGTGACGGATGATGTGACGGTGACGGTGATGGTTTTCAGGGTTCGTGATGGTAACGGATGACGAGGATGGCGTAACGGTGACAGGGTGTCCTGGATGCGTGATGTGACGGAATAGCCGTCACGGATGACGACAGTGATGTTATTTTTTAATACATTTTAAATTTTAATTTAATGACGGAAAATTTTCCGAAAAAATATAATTAATTTGCAGGAAAAATTCCAAAGAAATATGGGGTTTAACCAAAACTTCTAATCTTGGTCGCCCAAAAATTTTGGTCGGCGACATCTTTGAAAAGATCGCTGACGGAATTGCCCAAAATTTCTGAAAGTTTTTGTTTCCAGCAGCATAAGAACAGAGATTTAGGGCTCTTTGATGATCGTCATGTCACCGTCCGTCACCTACCGTCATCCGTCCTGTCACGTCCCGGACGTGCTGTTTCCTATCTAAAATATGCAAAAGAATAATAATTTGTGAATATTCAATGAATTTGTGACATGGGATTAAAATTCTCTCTCCCCCTCATCAACAGGTGAAATGAAGTTTCTCTCTTGCTTGTTCTAAATTAAACCATCACTATCATGTCTTTCATGAAAGAGAATCTTCTTAAAAAAGAGGAAATATTCTGCAGTGACCTGTACTGCAGGAGAAGTTTTAAATATAATGTATATGTTTGAGATGATCTTAATGTCTTTAAGGTGAGATGTTCACCAAGGGTTTGGCAAATTAGATTAAAGTTATCACTTTCTCAAAAACAGATGAACTTGCATGGGCTTTCTTAGAAACATGTCAGTAATGTCACCTATATATTAAATCATCCCTATCACATGCCCCCATGAAAGAAAATTGTCTTAAAACTGGAGAAATTAAATGCAATGTTCATCTGGTTTGCAGGAAAATATGAGATCCAGTATCTATAATGTTATATAAAAGTTTAAAGACTCAGCAAGTGTTAGAGTATTAGATTCAAATTCTCACATTCTGCCATAAACAGATCGGGTAAGCTCCTCTCTTAAGGGTCTCGATATCCCTTTAATCATTTCTCTACCTTAGAAACATGTATGACAATTTTCTTTTAAATTAGTTTGTGGCATCCTACCCAATGAGGATGATAATTGTGATGTGATAAACTAAATTTGGGCAGTAGCCATTTGGTTTACCGAAATATAGTAAAGATACAGAAAAAAAATCCACAAATATGTATCAAGTAAACTTAATTGAATTAGGGACATTACATTGCCATCATAAATGGACAGATCAGATTTCCTCTTTGATAGGGGCTCCTAAACTTGGTCTTATCTCTATAATTATCATCTAGCACCATATCACTCATACGTATAGTGTATAAGATAAAAATATCTGAAAAAATAGGTTATAATTGAAATTTATCTCAAAATATGTATCTATTGATATTTTATTTAAACACATCACAGGGAAATAGTGAGAAAATTAAATACGCTCATAAGAGTGGCTCAATAAGTGTAATGTATGATATAACCAAATTTAAATATTTTAATATAATCATAACCTACTCTACTTTTAAGATATTGGGTAAACATTGGTCAATGCATTTTTAATGATAACTTTTACTCAAACATCATATCACCCTTCCCAGTAAACCCTACTCAATGCGTTTTGACTAAACTAAACTCACGGTTAACGATGGAGATATCCATAGTATCTCATAAACTTAAATAATGTAACCAAACCTATTATGTGCATATTTTCTTCATTTTGATGAAGAGAGTTTAATATAGAGCATAATGCTGATGGGTTTGAGCTTGGATATTTACATAAAAAAATTAGGTTTTGATAAGTTTTTAAATGGAATAAAAACAATGGTGTGAATCTTAAATTAATACATTTTGATCAGGATTGATCCCTACATCAAGATTTCCACCTACCATCAATTGTTTCCATTTTCAATATTTTAGGATAATATTAATCCAAAATTGAAACGTGTAGTGATTTTAACTTTTGAACCTCACTTTTTATTCTCCTCAGAAGTCTTCCTCAAAATTTCCAACTCATACTTTTAAAGTGCTATAGAGCTTTTCTGATTTTTTATTCTTGGGACCACAATAGAGAGAAAAATTTTCATGTTTGAAGAATAAATTGAGTACAGCAGTTTAAAAACTAGAGAGCATTTGTTCCACTTTCAGATAAAAAAATGTTACAAAGGGATCAAGAAATGAGGAAGTAAGAAGAATGAATGAGAGAAAGATTAGGTGTGGATGAAATACCTGTTGAGTTAATCGTTCTTAATTTCATTTTTAAGTATTTTGTATCCAGGTGAATTATTATATATTGTATAATAGGATTCTAAGGGTTGTCAGTATGAGATAAAAAGATGAAACATTATATTTTACAAATGTAATAAATTTTACTCTATTATCTCTTAGTTCGACATTCACCCCAATCTGAAAATGTTAAAGTATAAGAATTATACCTTAAATTGAGTCGATTCGAAATATATTTTTTGATCTATACACGATGAGAGAATATGAATTAAAGTTTTATAGGCTAATGAAAAACAGTGAACTGGTCTTAGCTTGAGTGAATTTCATTTTCTTTATATTTTTGTATAAGCATAACGATTGATTCTACTTGGTTTATATATTTTATTTGTGATTTGGTCCTATTTTTAAACTGATAAGGTTTTGAGGAATTTAGATATAGTTTTTGGGTTGTATTTAGATAGAGAGGTTTTGAGATATTTGGAGATTCGTGGCTATTCATTTCTGAATAAGATACCCTGACAAAATGACTTGATTCCTTATACTGTGACTTAACTCGAATTCCTTCAAAGTCAAAACTAGTATACTGAAATTAATTGAAGGAGACAATTAAATTATAAATTGAAATAAAGTTTCAAAGTATATTTATTGAATTAAAAATATAATTAAAAAATGAATCAGCTAACCTGTTCTCGAGTTAAATAGAAATAAAGATCGAATATGATATGTTGAGGTTGCGTTATTTGATTGAACATTAACATCAAAAAAATAAATTACATACAAATTTTAAGTTTTTTGTTGAAAGATACTTGTAATAGAAAATATATTAATATATAAATATATGTGCATTACTTTATTTCCAGTTTTTTCCATAATTTTGGCAGATATTGAACGTAAAGAAAGTTTTTAAAGTGAGAGTCTCCAAGAGGGATTGGATATGGAGAGTGATAATTAGGCGGAGCACAACTGATTCGTTGAAAACTTTGTCCAAGTTCGTAAAGTAAATCTCTACATGAAACTACTTATTCTTTTACTCATGATTTTATTTCCCTAATTCGGACACCTTCAGATTTGTAGGCCTAGAATTTTGATAGGGTGATAGTGTGAATTCGAGTCTACAAAAAAGGATAATTCCCAAGGCATTAGTTGAAAATATCTCTAACCTCACTAAAAATGATATATTGCACCATACATCTTTTGTTTCCAGACCCTATATAGGTGTTAGGCTACTTTACTCTATACCAATCTAGTATTTAGAACATTAATTATTAGTTAAACTAATTTTCTAATATGCATATTTCAATCATCTTGGGTTTTCCCTTCTTTGTAGAAACCAATGCATATAACATCAAGATATGTCTGAGATATGCATGCATAAATTTCTCAAGGGATGCTAAGTACTTATGAGGTAATTAGTGTTGCACGTAATTCACAATTCAGCACTAACATAATTTAGATTTACATAAATTCTTTACATAATAAACTGAGGTGATTTAATTTGAAAATAAAAACAAGTATCAATGTTCGTCTCATGTTTACAAATTAGAGTTAAAACATTGGATTTGTCATCTGAATTTCATGGTCATATAGCTTTGGTAAATCAGTATACGGGGAAAGCAGACAATGTGTTGAAGTGGCTTATTGATGTCGCACACGCCATCGTGACCCGTCGAAGGAGTCATCCGAGCCGCCGCTCCGTCGTCGACAGCCCGGATTAATCAAGCTCGTTTTATCGTACTTTGGTTTCCCTCATCTTCGTTAGTCGCATTTCATGTTTTTTCATCGTCATGTGGGAGGGGGTCCTTAGTCATTTTGGACTCCCCTCCCTTGTTCCCCCTTTCTCTTTTTACGTATGTTTTTCCCCTTTATTTTTGTAATGGGGGCCCATTATATAAGGGCACCCTTAATGGACAATTATCCCCCCCTTGTGTCCTCCTAGGGTCCAATTAGCCTCTCCCTCTTATAAAGGAAGAGGGCCGCCCTAGGAGAAGGTCAGACCAGGAGAAAATCGAAATCAAAGTTGTTTTTTTTTCTGGTCTCACCTCCCCCTTGAGAGAAAGGAATATCTAGAGGGGAGGAGAGGGAGTTCGAGAAACAAGGAGAGCGTACGAGAACCAGGGGAAGGGATCCAAGAAGACCCTTCCGTTGCCGAACTACCTCCGGCGGGACTGATTTTCTGTTTCTTCCCCTCCTTCACTATGTCGGCAACTGACAAATTCCGCTCACTGGAAGTCGCATCTGACCGATCGTGGGCACCCGTTGACAAGTCCGACCACACGGCTCCCACCCCGACCACCATAGGCTCCGGATCACCCTGCACCATCTCCCAGAGCGACGACATGGACCTAGGCTGGCTGGCGATCGTCCCGGCACCGTCGCCTGGTTGTTGTTGGGTCCCCCAGGTCCCGCCCCCGCTGACTTCCCAGGACTTCGGGCTTGCACCGATCGCGGACTCTGCTCCACAGTTGGGTCAGCCAGTGTCGTGCGATCAATCTGCGGACACCGCGTGACCAAGAGGGTGTCCCCGACCAGACTTTTAGATCACCCTGAGGGTGCTCAAGGGCGCCCGGTGACCCCGAGCGATGCCCCTACGACGCTCCTATGGGTGGGTGCCGCCCAACAGTGCGACTCCGTTGTTGTGTATGTTTGAGGTCCAATCATACCAGCAGACTCTCAAGACATTACCTCGCCTGGGATCACTATGTCTGTGTGCCCCAAGCTAGGATGATTACGCGAGCATCCATTAGGATGACCCAAGTCGAGTGCCATTCTTGGGTGCCGCTGCCGTTTGGTGTCGTTACTCGATGATTGTTGTGCCCATCTCACGCAGCCTATCCACATCTAAGCTGGACCTGTCTCGACGCTGACATCCTTGCTTCTCCTCGCTCTCTTCCCCTCCAAATGCTCTTGCACCTGATGCTAGTTGAGCCGCCGTCACTCTTCGGCGCCTCTCCACCACACCTGCTCCGACTGCTGCCGTCGACAAAAATTCTGCACGTCGAGGAGGTACGTCGTCTCTTCGCCGCTTGTTACATTATCCTTCGTAGTTTACTTTTGTCTTGACTCCACCGCGCTCAGGCTAGGTAGGAGAGAGAGGTAATTGTGAGAAAACTACGAACACAAGTGAGTGTCTTACCGTTACGGACGAGTTCGTCTGTTATGTGAAAGCCCTACACATTGATTATGTTCGGCCGTAGACATCTTCGTCCCTCCGACGAGGATTGAGAGGCCACCGTCATCATCACCGGCGACCCCTTCAGAGCACGTAGATCGGCATCTCCCTCGAGTCAGAGCCTGCACGTACGACACATAGCACATTCATTCTTCGCATTGTAGTTACATATACCCAATTAGGGTTTATCCATTGGACAATGACAATGTCGACAAGGACATCCGGCACCATATTGGTATCAGAGCATTGTCTCGATACCCGACCAGACGACAACACCGTCATCGTTCAACATCCATTATGGATGTGTGATACTAAGGAAAGAAGAGAAAAGGGTGAAGGTGAAGGTTGGGAACATTTCTGGTGCATGGCAATGACAATGAATTTTCTTCCAGGGATAGATGGGATAGAGTGAATAAAGAGAATTCTGTATTCTATTATTATGTTGAGGAGAGAAAATATGAGTTTCTTAATTCAAGGACTAGGTCTCAGATTTAGATATTTTTCCCAGTCAATGCTTTTTTTAACATAGAGATAGGGAACGGCACGTATAGGACGTGACGCCCCAGACATGACGGAACGGATGATGAAACGTGACAGACGGTGTCGTGACGAAACTTTCGTCACGTCATCGTCCCGTCATGCGTCCCAGCATATGCAAAAAAAAACCGTCATGTTCCCATCACGTGTCCCTCCATAGGACGTCCTGTCACATCCCTGTCATCCTAACAGCGTCAACGTCACCAATGACGTGAATAAAACCCTACAGTCGAGTATCGCCCCCCGTATTTATTGTGGTTTTCATCGTCATCTTTGAGAACTCATCATCTTCATCGGTGACGGCGAACACTTTGCAGGAAAATAGGATATTACAGTAATTTCTAAAGTAAGTGGGATAATTGTTACAATTTCCTATGGTTTTTATTAGGGAAATTTGGAGGACAAAGAATCGGAGGGGTATATCTCCAGTTATTTATAGGCGATGTCGGTTTGCGTAGGCAAAAAAAATAGGGATTTCTTTGAAAAATGTCAAGAAATCAAAACGGTGATGGTGAAATCTCAACAGTCGGACAACTTGAAAATAATGATTTTTATTTGTAATTTCTGTCCGTTTTTAACTTTTCAAAAAATTATGTCATGGCCGTCATCCGTGACGGCCATTCCATCACGTCACGCATCCGAGGCACCCCATCACCATCACGTCCCCATCATGACCACTTCGTCATCCGTCACCGTCACTCGTGAACCCCTAAAACTGTCACCATCATCGTCATATCATGTGCCACGTTTCCATCACGGTGCCATGTGACGTGATGGATGACGCGTGCCAAAAATCAAGAACCACAGAATATAAAATCTAACCTCAACCAGGTATATCAATATGGATCCTGGAGGTAGCTTTTTCTGTTGTTGGGCCTCTTCTGAAAAAAAATCTAGAGCACTGAGAGTGATAGTATTATCTGTAGAGCATGCTTACTTAAGCGCCCTTCTATTCTTTTTTTCTAATTTCTACTCATAATATTAGTTCTTGTTTCAGCATGGTTGAGAGTTTGAAGAGTAGAATTTTGTGCTCCATTTTAGGATGGAAGTTTAGAGTTTTGTGGGATGAATGGTCACATTGTTCTAAGTGCCTCCTTAAAGCCCATTTGAGCAATTTCTCCATCTTGGACCAATAAGCTCCCTCAATCTCCCTTTTCAAGCCCAAATCTCAAAGTCCTTTTCATGCTTCCTAATAGTAAGGAATATTTGTCCACCTAATTTATGCATACATAATGTTAAAAGTAGTCATCACTAATTAAATGTCTGAAATCAATAGATTTAGGAAACTTTAGTAGTCAAATCAGTGTAATATGAACATGTGGCATTGCTCAAGATATGAAACATGGGTTGAAAACATAGGGAAAGGTGCATGAAATATTTACAACTGCATGATAAACATGAATAATACAGAGAAAATGATATTTCAATAAATTTCATGAATATTCAAATGATTCATATAAGAGCATTATATTATCATAATTATATATCTTAAAAGCATACTAGACACGTAATTATCAGTAAATTTATCATGTTATCACATGATAATAAATTTCAAATTTTATAATTATAATATTTAAATAAGATCTCTCTCCTCTATTTCTTTCAATATTTCTCACTCTCACTCCTGCCATATCAAACACTCTATTCCTCAATGGATACTCTAAATGTTATAACAATGTTTCCCATGGTTTTTCTATGGTTGAATTCCTTTAGGTTTGGATCTCTCATTTCATGAGAAATATATAAAATAGAAAATAAAATGGGTAGAAATATACAGTGATAAGGGAATAGTAGAATGATACAAATATAACTCAAGGTGGTGGCAACGACATCAACGCATCAACACCAGACGCGTCACCACCGTCATCTGAAGTCAACACGACCGCTGAAAACATGCCGCCATCGTTACCGGATCAAGTCAACACGCCAGCATCAGGCACGTCTCCGCCCACGCACGCCCCTTCATGCGTTCTGACACGTCGCCAAAGGCAGATCCAGAACTGCCCCCTGACATGACACGAAACCACGTCACTCGTCACGTCGCTCGTCTTTATTTTCTTTCTTTGAACTGTATTTTCTCTTTCCTCCAAGGCCTATATGTATAGGCCAATGTTTGAAGAAACCGTTAGGCAGTCATTATTCAAGAATTGAGTTTGTTTTAACTCTTCTTGGAGGACTGCCTAGCCTCCCCTATTCCGTCTCCTCCCAACCGCCGCCACCTCCGCCTTCGTCGTCGTCCCCGGCCTCCTCCCCACTCCTCCTTCTTCCTTAGTTCTCTCTCTCTCTCTCTCTCTCTCTCTCTCTCTCTCTCTCTCTCTCTCTCTCTCTCGCTCTCTCTCTCTCTCTCTCTCTCTCTCTCTCTCTCTCTCTCTCTCTCTCTCTCTCGCCTTCCCTCTCTTCTTCTTGGTCCGTCTGCCTAGGGTTCAGCCACATGGCATCGACCGCCCACCCATGGGCGCTCCGCTGCTGCCGTCCACCCAAGGCCGCCCGCCCTAAGCGACTGCGCAGGCCGCCGCCCACCGCAGGCCGCCTGTCCAAGGGCGCCCGCACCAAGCGCCAACGCAGGCTGCCCGCCCTGGGCCGCCCGCACTAGCGCTCAGGGCAGGTCGCCCGCCCAAGGCCGCCTGCACCAAGTGCCCACGCAGGCCGTCCGCCCAGGACAGCCCGCGCCAGCGCCCAGCGCAGGCCGCCGCCCGGGGCCGCCCGCACCAAGCACCGACGCAACCACCACCCAGGGCCGCCCGCACCAGCGCCCAGCGCCAGCCACCCCGGCCAGGGGCGTCCACGCGTGCCAGCCCCACCAGCACGCACACGCTAGCCCTGCCCGTCAGCGTCCGTGCACGCCCTCTTCACCGGCGTCGCGTGCAACAACCCCCCGAGCGCCCCACGCGCACCAGCACCCTCCGACGCCCGCACTCGGTTACCTCTGTCCGTTCTCCATCCGTATGCTTCACTCCTCCATCACGCTCCTCACCAGGGCCGTTCAACACCTGGAACGTCCAGACCCTCTCGTCCAGTGGGCCATTCAATGCCCGGAATCACCCAGTCTCGTCACGTCCAGAATTCCCCGCAACCTCTTCACGCACTCTGGTGCCGAGGTACGCCCAAACTCTTTGGTGTCGAGTATTTTTCGTCCAGTGTTCCACGAAGATTCTTCCACCGCCGTCAGATTTGATTTGAATTTCTCTGTCCTTCCACTAAAAATTCATTATCTCATGAGATTTCCCGCGACGTGAATTCGAGTATTGGATTTGGAGCTTGGGCATCATCGCAGTGGTTGAAGACAGTACTCCCCCCCTCGACGAGGAACAGGGCTACACCACTATCATTTCATCGGTTTTAGGTATCCGAATTCGATCGTGTGAACTTTGCGGCCTGTTTATTTCTTGTACCCAAACCCATTTAGCTTCCTCCACTGTCATTGTCATTCCTGTTCCCCTAGTTGTCTCTCCCCTAGTCGTTCAACGTCTTCCACCCCGCGTCGTCAATCCCGTCTCCCTTAGTTGTCCTGCATCACAAGGTCATGATAAAAAGAGAGAAATGAGTGGAAAAAAGCATATATGTAATATATGTTTTGAATTCCTTTAGGTTTGAGATACAAAAAAATAGATGAATATTTGAAAGACACAAAGTATGTATGTAATATATGTCTATATAGACGGAGGATACCTTATCCCAGATCAGGTAGAAAGAGAGAATGAAGAGCTGAGATATGTGTAGACATTAGATAGATTCACTGCTAATGAATATAGAAATGGGTAGACTATAATTATACATATATATAGATGGAGAGAAAGTGTGCCTTGTTTTTTTAGAACATGAAAGAAATGAATTATGGGAGCCACTAATTTGTTTTGTCACAAATGAGGCGACTGGGGAGGCCAAGAATGCATCACATAACCCCCTTGATTACGTTTTGCTAGCCAACTCAATTATTTTGTTGTCATTTTAAGAGAACCCAAGCTTGTAGACAATCATATTTAACCTTCAACTCTTCTCATCACTGTATCACCCTTATCATTCATCGACCTCCTGGATGACAAGTATGATGCTAAATTATCATTGTTATCATTGATGTAGATAAAGAAAAATAATGACAAAAATAGTCACTGTCATCATCATGCCAATAAAAATGAAAAATGTGGGTTATGATAAATAAAACACCATCCTTTCATGTTCATTAAAATTGATGAAAAACCCTGGTTATGGCTGTCTTAAATAAAATCTAACCTAGTGAAATAAAATTAATGTTTCCATGCATGATATTTAAAATAATAAATAAAATATAATTTAATTTTGACCTAGAATTTTCATCCTACTGCTGAAGGAGCAATCTTAGCTCAAATCATGGACTAGCTTTCTCAAAGAAATCATATAGACTTTTAAGAAATTGTGAGTGGGATACGTTTCATACTAATCCAGGTTTGTATGAGTATTTCCCTTGAAACACTATCAATATAGATGATGAAAAAAATTAATGGAATTCATAATTTATTTGAAAATTTTATCTTCCCCCAGTTTTATTGTCATTTTTCAAATGATATGTACTTCTGAATATTTCGTACCTTTTAATATTACACCAAGTATTTATATCTACCTATTTCAACCCTTAATTCAAATTCAGTGCATTAAATATATTATTTCAAGTGGATTGTACCCTGAACTCAGAATTTTCCCTCAATTTAAATTTATCGGAGACTCTAGGGTTTATTAAAAAAATCTACCTAGAATGATGTATCTTCATAAATAATCAATGGAGAGAGAGACAATTATGTAATTAATCTCAAATTTATCTTCAAGAGGCTGACAGTATTTCCCATGGCATTCCATGTCCAAGGTCTTACTAATAGTTCAAATTTTAATCTGTTTTGGGTTATAACATAAAGAGGCAGAAATCTTGGTAACTTCTAGTCTCAATAGGCTCTCCTTGGACTAGAAAAACGAGAGAAATATTGCATATCTCAATTTGAAATGATTGAAGGATATTGGATACTGGGCTGATTTTAACTTCTTGACATAACTATCAAACATGTATCGTCCAATAATATGGCATGAAGCTCCCGAAAATGCTAACAACATCTTGTGATGATTATATGGATTTATGAATCATTTTCAGATCACCTACATCAAGTGCATGCCATTTCTTGTCCTACATTACCCATTTTTTGTATATATCATGCATTTTTTTAATTGATTATACTATCGTGGGTGCCTAATGGAATTTCAGGCTGCAAATATTTAATTATTTTAACTGGTTTAACTTGTGTCCCAAAATGAGGTTTGAGTTCTGTTCAAATAGTCATAGATAATCTTAAGCACATAGTAGATACCTAACATAAAAATCCATGAACCATATGTGGGATATTATAAACATCAATAACTAGGAATCAATGATAAAAATTAAATTAATTTATGTCAAGGCACGTATACCTAACATAACAATTCATGAAACATGTGAAGGATATTATAAGCATCAATAACTAGGAATCAATGATAAAAATTAAATTAATTTATGTCAAGGCACATATACCTAACACAACAATCCATGAACCATATGAGGGATACTATAAGCATCAATGACTAGGAATCAATGATAAAACTTAAATTAATTAATGTCTAAGCTTATGATCTAAATTTATCATATTTTTATCAGCTGTGGAAAATAAAATTTGAAGAATGATCTCTATATTCTCCATCTTCTTATACCACTATAGTCTCTTATATAGTGGTATAAGAAAAATGATTGATCATTAAGTGCATCTTCATATGATGGCATTGCAGTTTTTTAATGGAGTTTTATGTGCCACACCGAAAACATATTGTAGGTCATACTGTTAAAGTGGTTTCCAGCACTAATTCCCACTGACATGGGCATTGAGCTGGGTCTCACCAAATCAAAAGGCTTGATCCATGTTGAGACTTATAATGGTGTCTTTCATCCACATTTGTTTTCTACAGTATTCATGTTTAAAAATCAAACTATAGAGTTATGTGTGTTAGTTAAGTCCTTATCAAACCTAATATTTAGACTTTACTTGAATCTTGGTTTACTATTGGTAGAATTTGTTGCCTCAGAAGCGCACCATTCTTCCTGAGGCCAGTGTTAAACTGCATTTCTTTTCTCACTCTTTTCTTTCCATTACATCTTTTAATATTTAAAATCAACTAAAGTCTTCATTTTAGTCTCATCTATATTTTCTACATTAAGAAAAAGAAGGAAAGTTTGGTACATTTTCTTCAATCTTGCAGCAACAATTAAAAAACTCGCAGATGCAAATACTACTCTCTCTTTTGCCATTCATTAAATATAAATTGCTTGAAAAATTCTGAAAAAATGGATTTGTTCAATACAACGTCTTAGACCTCATCAAGCCTATATCTCTGTTTATGGAACCAACAAAAATATGAGATCAAACAAGAGCTCATTTTACATTTTATGGAAACCTTTATTGCCCGAAACATGTTGCTATCCTGTCTTCAGACTGAAGTTAGACTCTAATCTTTAGCTTCTCCCAATGCTTTCTACGTTTCCTCATCCGTCGTCTCATCTATTTTGCCAACAATATTTATTTGGGACAAATATATTCTATCCAAGTAACTGTCATCATCCATAAGGTTGGATTCGCACAAATACTTTGGCCTGATTTCATAATTCGAATTCCTTTTTTTTCCTTGAAGATATGTGTCAGGTTTAATTTAAACGTTTGCATTTCCTTCAGGCAGGCTTTGAAGTTAACCTCTGATTAAATGAAAATCCGTCAATGATCCCACACACTGAGAATACCAGTATCTAAAACCTTCATTCATAGAATTCTTAAGCCATTCATGGAACAAATAGAAAGATACAGAAATATCAGTTAATCTTATCCAAACCTCCATCCCCATGATGAAAACTTGACTTGAACTACAGCCGAAATTTGTAAGCATAAACAATTTTCCCCGAATTTAAGGGGAAAGACGGGCATGCACAAAGAAAGACAGCATTTTTACAGAGAAATCAATCAAACATAATAAGATCAAGAAGAAGAAGAAAAGAAGACTGACATCTCAACTGCAGCTCCCCCAGCAAAGGGACAACAAACAAGGGACACGGCCGGTCTGCCGTATATACTCCACTTGCTGGGATATTTTTGAGGCCCGCCGGTTTCTCTGAGCCTCTGCCATCAGCCGCTTCTCCTCCGCCTTAAGCCGAGCTGTCGCCAGCCTGGCCAAAAGCTGCTCATGCGCTGAAGCCTTCATTCTTTCCACCTTCACCTGGACAAAACCCACCATCTCTTCCACATCAACAAGATCTATGAATCTAGTTTCTTGTAAATGATGAACCAGTGAGAAGTAGTACCTCAACTTTTTTTGATTCGGCTTCCGCCTTCGCTCTCTGATGATCTTCCCATGCTTGGATTTGAACTTCCAGGCGTTTGAACCTTAAAATAATTGATTACTTTCTTGAGTCTGCAATTTACCCATCTAAGAGAAAATCTCTTTTCATGTGGCTTACCTTGCAATGAACTTAGCTTTCTCTGCTTCTTCCCAAGCGGCAGCTCGTACCTCAATAATATTTTGAACTCTTTGTTCACAGGGTACAGAATTAACTGCTGCTGCTGCTGCCGGTGCAGTGCTGCCTTCTACTTCTCTGCCAGCCCAAGCAGTAATATTCTGTTTTCCGAGCCGCGTTCCAAGGGCCATAATTTCTCTCTTGGTTCTCAATTTCTGGTCTTTATCGATCAGGTCAACTGGGTCAACAGGTTTTGAGATCGGCGTGACTCTGTCTGGGCTGGGGGATCTTGCTGGAGTAGGACCCAATATTGGGGTTCCTGTTCTTGAAGGTTCTTGGCTGGCAAGTGGCGTCATCTCTGTGCCAGTGTCTCTCATGGACACCGATCTGGCCGTCGATGGAGGAACAGTCAGCGGTGAGGCGCATTGGACAAATGATGAAGATCCTTGTTGACTCAGACCCGCTGCATTTTTTTTTTTTGGAAAAAAGAAAAATAAAGTCAGATATGTTTTCCAGATTCTGGGTTTCAATGCCACAAGTTTTCTTGTTAGAGTCGTCTTATTTAAACAAACACAGAAACTAAAGTGAAGGGGAGAACTCCCACAACTAGCTCAAGCACTTGAACTAGAGTGGAGGAGCTCAGAGAGGAAATGGTAAGATAGAGAACATGAAAATAGATGTCTGCTACGGAAAACAAAAGGAATCAATTGATAAAATCATTACACACAATTTAGAATTTAGAACGATGTTCATTCACTTAGCCACCTAGTGGATACGAGGACGAGTAAAACCACTAAAACAATAATAAAAAAGGATTCCAACGAGAAGAAACCTCAACGACTTCCAATTATAGTAAACTACAGGCCAAAAATGCCATGGAAGCGGTAAATTACTGGATAGAACAGAAATTACTTATCGAGTATACTGGGTAGATTTTTATTTTAACGGTAACCAGAGAAAAAGGGGAAAATAAGAAAATCAAAGATTGATGAAGAACCAACTCACAGAGTGAATCAGCAACTGGACTGTCAGCGTTAGAGGCTGTCTTAATCCACTCAAATGCCTTCTGCGAGGAAAAATCCTTTTTAAATTGCCCAGAATCAGCAGCATTGGAGTCTTTCTCATCCGAAAACTCCATCACTTTGACTGAAAAAGGTTTATTTCGCCTGCCCATCGTTTCTCCAACAGTCTTCCTCGGCTGTGCGCAAGAAATCTTCCCAGCATTACTGGAATTAGGACTAGCTATCCATTTCTGCGCATCATCCCACTTAGAAGGCGCAGATTTAGCATACAGAGGCAATGAAGAACGCTGCTGCAATCTATCCACTCTCTGAAATTCGAAAACTGATTGATTATCAGTTCCATGGCGGTCAATCTCAGGGGATCCCAAGTTCTTCGCATCACCAGGCACAGAGTAAAAATTAGGGAGAGAGAAGATCATGTCCACGTCTTTGAATGTTGCCGAAGAACTCGCACCTGACATTACAAGAAAAACCACAAAGAACACTGAATACCCAATTCAGGACTATAATCAGCTGAAGTTTCTTACTTCTGTCATCGATTTCTGGGGACTCAGATCTATAAAAGCACCGGGGTTGAAGCTCCTCAACGCCATTTCCCCCACTCCGCGCATCATAAAACATTTCTTGAAGTTCTTGAACTAAAAAAAAACCCAAAACTCAAGCCACGGATAGAATTTCTCGAGAGAATCTCAAATGGGTACCGATTGCTGGAGAAGGAAGATGAGATGAAAGCTGTTCTTTCAGACCCAGCTTGTGATTCCGCTGCTGTTCCTCAATCAGCAGACAAAATCGACGGACCCAGTTGCAATTATCTCGAAAAATCGCTCCTTTCCCGATGCCTTGACTGAGGAATTGAACTCTTGTTCACTTAGCCTTCTACCCACATCCATAAACCTACGAACAGTCGTCGTTCTCGTTGGATCAGCCCCTCCCAAATTATTTTCTTGTTTTAAACTCCCAAAACGCTCTTTATTGAGAAAGAGTCATGAAAAATGAGATCTAGTTTACACGTGGCAAGCTATTAGCTTGCCACGTAGTACGAGGAGAAGACAAGACAAAAGACAGCGACGTCGATCTCTGACTGGAAGGAAATAAAAAATTTGTCATTTGATGATAGCGCATGATTTTAAGTATACACAATTGTTTAATTATAATGTATATGATGTGACTAGCAAAGGCATAGTAGTAGACTCAGACTACGAGGGGAACAAGAATCAGTTGTTAACAACTATAGCTGGAGGACAGATTACAAAACGTCGTCATCCGTCATCATCCGGAGGACGGATGACTCAGCGGAGAGTTTTAGTCATTCCTCATTAGTCGTCCATCATCTGGGACGGATGATAGATGACGAAAATGACGAACGGATGATGGAGAATGACGGATGACTTTTTTGGATGACGGATGACATTTTTGGATGACGAATTTATTATAAATATTAATAACAAACTATGACATTATTATATAAACTATGAAATTTATTAAAATTCGGAAACCATTGTTCTGGGTGTCGCCCAAGTCGTCTCTGAGCCCTGTTTTTTTTCAGGTTGCGGAGAAGATACTCGATAACAGGGAGCTAGAGTTCTACAAGTGGGACGGCAATCGCACTCTGTTGTTGCAGAACGTCTGGTAGAAGATCAACGCTGTTGACAGTGTAAATACTTATTTCTTGAGATATAAACTTGCCAAGATGGTTTTGAGGGTCTCTAATCGTTGCAATGGTGTTGTTCTGCTGGTTCTCCGCAGGACTGGAAGCGGGACGAGAAGGATCACTGTCTGGAAGAGATGGAGAAGTCCTTCAAGTACTCGGGGGAGATCCGCCGACTTATTCTCTCTTGACGAGTGAGATTCCCTTCGTCGAAGTGCAGAGATTAGCATCAATTGGGCTCTGTGCATATGTGATTGGTTTCTAAATCCATGTATACTTGTGATTCTGTATGTGTGCCTCCCCTTCTCCACTCTTAAGCGAAAGAGCTACTGGAGAAAACTAATATGGGTTGCATTTTCCTCTTGGGGATAGAAGACAGAGTAAGTGAAAGACGATATAACTAACTCATGCTCAAGGCAATATATTTAATTCCGAAAAGAAGTCTGTGAAGGCAAGAACTTCGCAGAGAAAGTCTTGTTTTGTGGGACACCACAAATGAGAGTTATTTATCTCGAGGTTAATGATATGTCTTCTTTATAAGCAAGATGCTACTTAACCCTGCGTCCAGTTTCAGTTATGCCCATTCCGCAAATGAAGTGGTAATATTCTCAACACCATGAATAACCGTAGTTTCCATTTAAATGAAAAGGGAGATGGGCAATTTAATGGGATTAATGCTATAGCCTATATTACATTATTGGTCCACAAGGAAATTAAACCCATCAATCTTGTACATTCTAAATTTAATATATAACCAGAAGGGCTTTTTCATTTTGGGCACACGTAAATCGAACAGTGATATTGTCTACTAATTCAAAGAATATAAGCATCAAGTATGGATGTGTAGTATCAAAACTACATGAAGGAGGAGTCATCTATTCCACTATGGCCTAGATCATGAAATTGATGATTAATATGATGAAGATAAATACTTAACACATTTAAATTAGCTAAAAACAGTGTCATAACGTGACTAGATTCAACTGGACTCAGCGACTGAAGAATTTGAATGTAAGATATAATAAATTATAACTCAAATGCTGATTTGAAAAAGTTATTATATTTAAGTGAAAATCAGTCGATACAAACATGCACATTGTAGATGCAAGGATTCTCGAAACACAGAAACTAGTCTTACTCTCAAATACCGGCAAAAGCTAACTCTTATAAGTTCAAAAGAAACTAATAAAGGAAATGAGTAAGAAAGCAAAATTTACCCCCAAGCTAGAAGCTTGTGGACAGCATCATCTATTCCACTCTCGAAAAATCCCAACCTGTTTTTCTTCCAAATGTAATTAGTTCCCGAGTTTGAGAATATTGTTGAAATTATTGCGAGCAAAGATTAATACTACCGTTAAACTTTTAGTCACAAAGGTTAACATTTAGAAATTACAGAACTTATTTTTTTGAGAAAACATAAGATATTTCTCGCTGAATTAAAGTTCTGGATTCTGATTGAATTTCCCATATCAATATGATGATGATAAAATTATTCTTCGTAACTGATGTCCACTGCAGAGAAGAAGGATGTCCACTACGGAGAAGAAGCTGAGTAGAGATGCTACGGAGAAGGATGTCCACTGTGGAGAAGAAGTTGGGTCAGAGGTGGGCGACGACGCTCTGCGGTAGAATGAGGGATTTAGGAATTAAGATTGACGGATTTGAGATTTTGATTTTCGAATGGGGATTTAGCCTAAATCATAAATGTCTACTTTCTAGTAAGTACGTTCTGTCATCCATGTGTCCGTTATCCGTTCCATTTTCTGTAACGGACGAATGACGAAACGGAACTGATGAAGGACTTGTGACGATGACAAAACCCAGACGAATGACGAATCAGACGAACCAAAAAGCCCTGGACGGATAACTGAATGGAAGTTCGTTCAGTCCCGTTCTGTCCATCCAAGATAGTCATCTGTCCACGTCTAACAGCTCTAAGTATTGTTGAAATGACTAATCCGACCATGTCAGTCTCTAACTGGAAGGAAACAAAAAATTTGTCATTTGGTGATAGTGTATGATTCTAAGTATACACAATTGTTTAATAATAATGTAGACGATGTGACTAGCATAGGCATCGTAGTAGACTTAGACTCCAAGGGGAACAAGGATCCGTTGTTAACAACCCAGGACTCCCCATCAACTTGATGTGGTATCTGTCTCATATTTCTTTACTTTGTGTAGTGGATGAAAGAATGGGGTCAATGTAAAATTAGGATATGTGTGCTCACTCGACACCTATAAACTCTGGTAAACACTAACTTTTACATACATAAAACCCCCTTGGGTAGCATCAAGGACATGGTTGGATCAGTATACAAGTCCGATCCTTGAGTCAGCTGTACCCAGCACCATGTTTTTGCCATAAAAATCATCATGAATAAAATTTCTGTGTCATTTTATTAATATGAGCATGAATCCAAATCAATGATTCCCCAACTAGGTTTTCATTAAATGGGCTTGAAGGTTGGCCATTTTGCATTGCAGAAGAGGAATATATTTTAATTGAGAATATTTTAGCTATAACATTTATGATAGGATAATGTGGTCATCAATCCATATTATGGTAATGTCAGGTGTAAGAAGTAGGTAAATATGAGATATAAGTGGTGAAATGTTCACTCGCTTGGAGTTGTTATTTTCCTCTGGTTCCAAGTTAAGTGAAATTGCAACACATGTTTCTATGATTTTGGTGTGCAATGTTCTTATCTTTTGGTAACTTCGGTGTTTCCCAAAGTATACTAAGCAGCATATAACTTCTAATGAGAAGAAAAATCTGGACAAATACCATACATCTATGATAGAGAGCAATATTATATCACCTTAATTAATACAAGAGATGTGACTATAATAAGTCCACTCAAAGCTCCTAGAAAGTCATTCATAAGCGGAATCAAAGAGATAGATTTTTATTTTTTTCCAGAAACCCTCAGTAAGATATTGAGATGGCATTGAGTTAGTCTTGATCATTTGGTCATTATTCAACTTGGACTAATACATGCAGTATGGATAAACTTTGGGTGGCTCCCTAGGTTTCGAACCAGGTTCCTACAAAACCCTAAACAACTGGCTCATGGGTTATTTGGCTGATAAGGGTTGGCCCACCAAATCATAGAGTTACAATTCTATGAGTTACATTTTTATGGGCTTGGACTCACAATAATAGAGTGGCAACAATAAGAAGCCCAAACCAAAGTGTTACATTTGCATTTCTTACCAGGAATATTTTGTAAGAAGATAGTGTTGAGCTAGTCCTAGTCATTTGGACATCACTGAACTTGGATCAAATATATACATTATGAATAAACTTTGAGAAGATCTACCTACCATCCCTAGATTCTCAACCAAGTTCCTACCAAACCCTAAACAAAGTGGTTTCATGGGTTATTGGGGTTGGACTCCATTATTGAGCTGATAAGGGTGGTTCCACCTGATCATAGAGTTACAATTCTATGAGTTACAATTTTCATGGGTTTGGACTCACAAGCAATAAAGCTACAACTTTTTGAAGCTCAAATCAAGAAAACCTTATGTAAGTAGGGATGGGATATTCCCTGTTCGGCATCGAACAAAGCTGTTCGTCAACATACGAACAGAGAAAAATACATGTTCATATTTTTGTTCGGTTCGTTGTTCGCAAATGACACATGTTTTGGAAGACCTCTATTTTTTGTGGAAAAACTTTTTCGATTATGTGCTGTGGTTCAACCATGGAAACATGGTTTCCATTATCCATAAGCATATGAATCAATTCTCAATCGATCTATAAAACATAAATCAAATGAACCTTTTGGGAAACTTGTTAACCCCTTGACTTTCCCACTTTGAGATTGTTCTGAAGCCGTTCATGTGTCCGGCCTCTATAAGTATCCACCCAAACATGTTGGCCTTGGATCTCCACCTCTTCTTCTTCAACTCTTCTTGAAAATCTTGAAGATCTTCTCACCCTAAAGACACTCTCCTTGGTTGAGTGGAGAAAAGAATAGAGTGGAGAGAGGGGGGCTCTCAATTGTGGCTTGCCTGGTTACTTGAAATGAGTGCCTCTTCCCTTTTTACATTTTACTTAAGATTTTCTCAAAAATCCTGCAAAGTAAAATATATCTACCAATGCCCTATGATCTTATGTGTGTGACCCTCTAGGCCAATGTATCATTCTAGTTAATAACTTGAGTGGCCCAATAAAAATTATTGACCAACCTCATTAATACCCTAATACTGATGTGTAACGGCGATCATTAGAGAACTCCTTCTCCAATATCCTCACTACCCTGGCCAAGAATTTCGTGCATCATCTTCCTTGAGTCAATATCATCTTATACCAAGGGCAGATGATCCCATATTGATCACTCAATCATCTCCGTGAGCTTCTTACTACATTCGAGTTATAACTTGTTTGAATCTCATGATCAGAGGCTTGTAAGTCATAGTCAAAATGTAGTCGTCCATCCACGAGATGTCCTTGGTAGCTCAAGTCAATGGATCACTTATACCACCGTGACATGAATCAACCTGATTGATATTTAGGTATAATACTATTCAGGGATTTGTATGAGTCAATTCAATGAAACCTTTCTCCAAAAAGCACCCACTATCTATCCTTAGTGTCGCCACACTAATAGCCACAAGATCAGATACGTTTATTGTATAAGTAGGATCAGTTAGTTTTATTCTATTCGGATAATTCAATGTTCATCTCCACTATCCATCGAATAGGAATATTTAAAATACATGTTTAAACACTAGTGAGCACTATATTATGATATCATCATAATTCACTTTGTCATTGCACCTATTCATGGTCTTCATTGTAAACATCACAATGGAATAATAATGAAGGTAATATTTTATTCAATGCACTTAAATAAACATGGTGGTGTGATTTGGCTTGGCGGCCACATAATAACTATCAAAAATGGCAAATCTGACTTAGGGTTTATTTCTTGCCAATAATCATTATATGTTAAATAATTTTTAGATACTGTTTTGAAATTAAATTGTCACTCTAAAATTGATGGTATAACTGATTAATATAATTAATTGTAGGATAAATAATGAGGTAGACTTGACTTCTACTATCTTTTTCAGGGAAATATTATTTAGATACAACATCTAGGGGTAGAAGAAATGCTCTTTTGTGAAAGATTTTATTTATAATTAATGGTCTAAATAAGTAGTAGAATAATTATTACTGAAATAATCATTAGATAGTTTTGTTATCTTTCCTAAAAATAATCATTAGGTGTAAAGATAGTATGTACATTGTGTTTAGACATATATTTAATTGTAAAGAAATAAAAGCGTTATTCTATATTTCATGATTTAAACTTTTTACTCTATGAAACATGTATTCGCAGGGTAATTTTTTAAGGACGGTTTTAGCCCAAAAGTAAAAAGATTGTTCTGTACACATTACATAGTCAATGGAGTTTCACAAAAATAAAAAAAACTAGGTTGAAGTTACAAAGTAGATTGCTCGATGAGCCATTTGTTCCCACCCCTATGGGTTAATTGGACAAGTTCTAGAGAGGCGAAGCCGTTGATATTATGTTGGAATGAGGCAACCATTGCCAGAGGGAAGTTGTAATGATCCCAAAATATGCTATCACTCCACTAGGTGGAGTCTATTTCTCTTCCATGCCTTGTGAGGATGTGGGGCGCAATCATGAAGTCTGGTTGAGAGAGGGAAAGGAGCTCTGTAAGGATGCGCTTATTACTTACCCCAATTAGTACAATTTGCTTGCTGGAGAATGGCCGTCCATCACCTATGGCGGCATCGTTCATGGCTTCGATGCATTAATTATGTTCATTGTCAGATTTGAACTCTGAGTGGACAATGATGACAAAATAGTCCTAGGGTTGCTTTGCTAGTCTCCGTCAAAGAAATCATACACTCCGGCTTGGTATGCGTCTAGGTTGAGCTCATGCTTCCTCCTCTGTTCCAATGATGCCATCAACATTGGGCAAGCCTTGAAAACTAGTTGTAGCATAATCCATGGTAGCTGCTTTTTCATAATTCACATTACATGTATGAAAGAAATAATGTTCCAAGTAATTGAAAAAATGTTCCAAATGAAATTTTATATTTTAAAAAGAAGACATCCAAATGTCATGTATACCTGGAGATTTCATCCAACCATCCTTCTTGTAGAGTTTCTTTATTAGAGTCCTCTTTCACCAATTCGACCACTTCAATCCCAGGCAATGACTCAATGATGTTACTTTCTGGATATTTTTGCATTAACCAACATTTTAATGTCATCAATATGGATATGTTCTCAGCCTAAAGCCTTGGACGTTTGTATGCACAAGCAGGAAGAAAGTACTGCGTCAATAGAGAAAGCTTAGGGAATATCTTGCATCCTTTGGCTTGTCACCATAATAGAGCATCATTAGACACATGGGGAATTTGTAGGTAGCTCTGTAAGTCCTCTTCCGCTGATGGGGTGACACAATCTTGATGTAGAAACACTTATGCAAGCCTCGACTTGATGGACGACGTGTAGCTCTCATCCATCCTAGCATCCCCGTCATCACCCATGCATTGGTGTTGACTCCCTTATTCGCCTCCTATGTCATGGACATCCCTCAAGTTTGGAACTTCCTCCTCATTGACATCATTCAAAAGTCCTCAAACATATGCCACCAAGTTGTTACAATCCTCAGGTGCGATGGAGTCTAATTTAATTTGTGGATCTACAAATGACGCAACTAAAATGTAGTATTTCCCCAAATGTGAGCCTCGTGCTTAGAAAGTTTTGCTCTCAGGGCTCTTCATATAATTTGGATGGCAGCTCACTGGTCCCCTGTGAGGACAACACTATTCAGAAAAAGGCATCCTTAATCGATGGTATCAATATGTTTGAGTAGGTGTTCATCAAGCACTTAGAGCCATGATAAAACTGATGCTTCACAAAATGCCTTTAAAATTCAAACAAAATGTGCCACCAATTGCCGCTCATGTTCTTCAATCACAATTTTTCTTTCCACCGTGCTGTCTAGCTCAAAAACAGTCATATTGTACAATAATTTTCTCTTCTCATATGCTACATGTAACATTTCATGTGTGTAGTTCCATCTAGTCTTCATATCCAACACCTATTTTATGCTATTAGACATTTTTAGTTGTGTACAACATTGGACATAGCTCCTTTGTCTATCATTTGATGCATGAATTGCCGCAACAGTTTGACGCACTCTTGTCACCAAGTACCCAAAGAGGTAGATTGCCTGAACCATTATGTTTGAGCTTCCTCGGACTCTCCATCCACTAGACCTCTTGCCCCGTTGGGGGTAAGTGGCAATGGAATTCTTAATGCCTTCAGTCCATCCTACACTACAAGATTGATGACATGTGCAATATAAGGCATGTGGAGAGTTCAATCAAAGTTGGGGTTCACTTTTCTTACTGCACTTGTCAATGATGTAATCATCAATCTATTGTTACTTGTGTTGTTTGTCGTAATAGCGATTAGTTTCTTCCCTAGTCCAAAGTCGGCCAACACCTCAATAAGCCATTGCGCAAGATAACTCCCCCTATGTGGTCCATCAATTTTTTTTACTGCCAAGACACGTTCTTCAAGTTCCTATTTCTCTATGACCACATGCACAGTTATTCCCAACAAGGGAATCATATTTTCACTTGTCCATACATCAACTATTAGGCCAACACTTCTAACATTGGATAGTGAGTCTATCAACTTTTGCTTCTCATGAGCAAAAAAGACCTTTGTGTATTCATGAATGGTCTTCGAGCATGGTATTCTCATCTTATGTTGTGCACAATAAAGTAATACCTCTTTGAAACTTTTGTCGTCAATGATGGTCCACGCTTGGTCAATGAGACATATAAATCTGGTACGCATCTCCTTAGTTCTTTCAAATGTGATACCGAGTAAGAAGGTAGTCATCCCTACTAGTGAAGCCAACATTTCAACAATAGATCGTTGACTTGTTTGGCTTGTAGATTCCTAAAGCGATGATTCTCCCCATTGACCAAATGGTCAACCAACACATATTTTCAACTACATGTGTAAGTTATGTAGTTTGAACCATGTGAAGTCATTTATCTTCATAAGCATAAATCCTGATATCAATAACATACCTTCTATAATGGCAAATTGATTTACTAAAGGTTGGCTCTCCATAATCCATTTTCAACATTCATCAAAAGGCATATTTAGATATTTTCACTAAAATGGCTTAGCCTTAATCTTCAACAGCCTTAAAGCCCATTCCAACTATTGGTGCTACTCATCTAGTAGGCAACCATTCCTGTTTCACCAACTTCTACTCAAGCATTTATTCCAACTTTGGACTTTTATGTCCACATCACCAGCCCCCCAATTACATTTGTGTGGGAAAACGTAAAAAAATGAATGAGATAATGACATTTTTTGTTGGATTCTAGAGTCTTAAATATGGATGAACAAATCACAAGGGTCTGTAGTGAAGACTTAAACTAATCATAACAGCATTGATAAAACATGAAACAAAGAACCTGTGCACGGATCTCATTTGTGATTCCTTTGATCCTTTAACGAGTCATGTGGAGCTGCTCATGTGTGCAGCCTCTAGAAGTATCTATACTCGCCATGTTAGATCTCCTCCTTCTTGTTGGCGAGCCCCGTTCACACTCCGTTGTCACCGTTACGCCCTCCCGATTGCATCGAGAGTGGAGAGGAGATGTGGGGAGAAGGGCGAAGAAGGGAAAAGGCCCCTGAACAATTCTGGCTTGGGTGAATTTTGTTCAGGGCCTTCCCCTATTAATACTAAGTGGGTATTTTTCATAAAAAACCCAAAACTTAAGTATATCTTCTGATGTCCAAGAGACCATTGACGCGTGACCCTCTAGGCCCATGTATCAGCCTAGTTAAAGACTCGAGCAGCCCAATAACATTTATTGGACTTCCAAATTAATTAACTATAGCAACATATAGTTTAATTAAAGTAGGATTGATTTAACCCAATAGATAGGTTGAGTCTCTAACACGTGGGGTGCCAAGCTACACCTCGTGCTCTAGAAGATACAAAGGAGTGTGTATCAACTCACTCAAGGAACCTGTTCACCATCGGTTACCAAGTACGTATAGTTCCTCAACCACTTGATGCTCGTAGGATGACTTAGGGTATGGTCAACTGTCAAACCCTAATCGATCATGAGAGTTAGTACTAATGATTCAGAAATCATTGGAGAACTCTTCTCTTGATATTTCATTGCCTTGGCCAGGACTTCATCACATCATCTTCCTTGAGTTGTCACCTCTTATACCAAGGGTGGACGATCCCATCTTGACCACTCAATCATGTTTGTGAACTTCTTGATGCACTCGAACTAATACTATTTAGAATCCCATGATTAGGGACACATAGGTCATAGTTCAAAGTACAACTATCCATCTACAATAAGTCTTTGGTGTCTCAAGTCTGAGGACCACTAACACAACCTTGACATAAATCAACCTGATTGAAAATTTGGTATAGTACCATTTAGAAATTTATACGGATCAATTTAGTGAACTCTTTTCACTAAAGAGCACCCACTATTTGTCTTTGGTGTCTCCACACTAATGGCTACAAGAACAACCATAGTAATCATATGAGTGAGGCTAGATAATGATATTCTATTTGGATACTTTGATGTCCTTCTCGAGTATTCTTCAAATAGAAATGTTTAGAACACATGCTTAAAGACTAGTGGTCTCCGTATTACGATCTCACCATAATTCACTAAGTCGGATCATATATTCATGGACTTCATTATATGCATCACACGTGCATTATAATGAATATATTATACTAATAAATATGTAATGATATATGGAATGTTGATGAGCTTTCAGGCCACATATATTTCCATCAATTTTGATCTTTCTGCCGACTCTGATATGAGAACATTTAATGACAATAGATCAAGGAAATTTATGATTACGAGAGAGCCCTTCCACTTCACTTTCACATTCTAACTTCGATCAATGATGGAAGCTCAGAAAATTTCAGGAATTCCAAGATAATATTTCTATAAATAGAGGGTCTATTTTAAGATCTTATGGTATGCCAAGATAGCAGAGATACCCTAAAAATTCAACCCAAAACTCCTGGATTTTCATATCTCACGATTTTTATTTTAACCACTCTCAACCATTTGTTTTCTTTTCATCTTCATACATCATTGTGTCAGATCGTTAGCACGCAACACGAGTATCAATACCGTGAGTATTCCATATATTTGCATTAAAAGGACTCTATATGTGTGTTATAAAGCCTAAAATAAAGTTAGGATATATGTTTTAAGAATGTTTGACATTATATATATTCATTAAATAAGCTTCTAAGTAATGTGTATATATAATTAGCATTGTATGACATCAAGTTCCTAAAAAAATATTTTTATTAGAAATATATATATAATCAGATTTTTTGACATATTTCTAAGATTTTATGATTGAAACATATTTTTGAAATTATTTAATGGGTTTAAGACTTTTGTTGGGTTTCCAAAATTTCCTTGCCACTGAAAATTTACCAAATGAATCAAGGAGAGAGAAAATAAGAGTAATAAGAATTATTCAACTTCAAATTGGAATATCTGATAATCTAGAGTGAGTTTTGTGCTGAAATTTTGAGCATATCACTCTCTCTTCTCTCTCTCCTTTATCCCTCCATCCAGTTGAATCTCTAAAAAAGATAATGACTCTACTTCTTTAGATGCCTTAGAAAGCCTTTCCAAGAAGTCTCGAGTAAGAACAATGCAACTAGTTATATGTATGTATCACTTCTCATTATCTAATCCCATATGTCATAGATGGATACATTGATAGATAGCAACATAGATAGAAGCAACTTTCATTATGCTACTAAAATAACACAGACATAAATGTTGCTTCATCTCAACATTTAGATTCATTACAGGTGACCAATAGATAATTATGAGTATCATTTAGAATATGCATTATTGATAACTATGACACACACATAGGGAAAAGAACATAATTCATACTATGCCTTATAATGAAAACAATATCAGTAATCAAGTACCCTTTTGTAGTTAGCCAGAGGGGATGCCTTGCCAAATGATGGGAATGAGGAGGAAGAGCTGAAGAGAGGTGCTTGTCAGGGGCAGGAATGAGAGGAAGGGATGTGGGCTTGCCAAAGAGGGGAAGGAGGGGAGAAATGGGGGACAAGGAAGGGCCTTGGCGGAAATGGGATCGGAGAGGGGGGGAGAAGTGCAGGGAACGAGGATGAGACGGGGCAACAGGGGAACAAGGGGGAACGGGATCAACGGGGGAACACCGGGGGAGAGGGAGAATGACAAGGAACAAAGACGGCGAGGAGGTACCAACTGGAATGAGGGGGGGGAGAAGGGGGAACAAGGAGGGAGAATGTGTCTCGGGAATGCCACCTGTTCGCGAATGGTTCGTCTGTTCACAAACCGTTCATGAACAGGTTCGTGTCGTATTTTCCCTGTTTGTGTTCATGTTCGTTCATGTTCCTTCGCATGTTCACGAACACACAAAACTTTTTTTCCCATCCCTATATGTAAGATATTGAGATAGTGCTGAACTAGTCATTATCATCTGATCATTGCTGAACTTGAGTATATATATATATATATCATGAATGAACTTTGAATAGATCTACCCACCATCCTTAGATTCTAAACCAAGTTCCTACCAAACCCTAAACAAAGTGGGCTCATTAGGTTATTGGGCTTGGACTCCCTTATTGGGCTGAAAAGGGTTGGCCCACCTAATTGGGGGGCTCTTTTATAAAACGGCTTGAATAGAAAAGAAGAATAAAGGGGTTAGTTTTTAGCTGTAAAGACGGTGGCGGCTTCTTCTCCTCGGCGATCGCGACCTGCAATTGAGAGAAGATCCGCGACCCTTCACAAAAGTATGAATTTTCTGTAATGGGTGATCTTTAATTCTTGTTTTGTTTGTTGGTGGTGTGAGCGATCTTATAGGTTTTGGTTGATTTTGCCGATCAGGAGATGCCGGAGGATGATGGGGACGCTGCGGGGGCCTCCGTCGGCAGTACGTCTTCGGGATCAACGGTTCGGAAGAAGGGATTCCTTTCCAGGATTTGGAACGCGATTTTTAGAGGAAGAGGCGACGATTTTGAGAAAAAATTGGAGTATCTTTCTAAAGAAGAGGCTTCTGTTCATTCACGGATGAAGAAGAGAGCTCACAAATGGCGGACGACTGCTAGGAACATTGTGCTCTTTACTGTGACATTAGAGGTATGTCTTATTTCTACGGTTTTTTTTTGCCTTTTGGGTGGAATTCAAATCAAGTGCGTTGATGCTTGTGGAGAAATAACTGGCAGACTTTTGTATAACAACGTATTATTTTGGTTATTGACGAAGTTTAATTTTTGAGTGTTTATTTTTTTCGAAATTGGTGAGGGGGTTAATTTTTTGGCGTTATGATAAAACTCTGATCCTTGCCATTATCTACAATAAACACAATATTTTGTTGGGAGCTTGGCAATTCATTGATTTCAATAAAAAAAATATAAGGACACGTCACCTATATTCCAAGGGAAAAGTTGAAGCTGCTTTTACTTCAAAGTTACATCCGGGGTAAAAGAATTGATTCTTGTGTTACATTGTGCTGAACTAAGAGCTTTTTGATTACGTCTCACTTAATTCCTTACTCCCATCTTTATGCATGAATTTTCTCATCATTCGGGAACGAAAATACTCTTCTGTAAATTTCTTTTGAAATCATGGTATCTTTATTTAATTATGGGTGGCCGTAGGATTGATTGACTGAGAATTGAATGTACTTGTACTACTCTTCACCAAATTACTAAAATATATCATTCACGATGTTGGAGAAAGCGTAGATAGACTTTTGAATCAAAACTCCTGTTTTTCATATATCTAATTTTTCTCCATTCCGCCAGGTAGTGGCAATTGCGTACGCCTTTATCGCCACAAGGACACCAGATTTAAGTTGGCAGAGGAGAGCAAGGCATGTCTTTCCTATGTTTGCCTTACCAGCTTTATCTTTTGGTTTCTACTATGTTCTTGGGAGTCTCACAAGGCTGCGTAAGTGTATTAAACTCATCATGAATTTATTATTTTTAATGTTCTATTAATTTCTTTACATATGGTTGTGTTCACTGATGTCTTTTTGCACGAAAGGTAGTTGACCAAAAAGACCAGAAGACACTTGAGAGGCTGAGGACAGAGAGGCAAGCGAAGATAGATGAACTCAAAGAGAGAACCAACTTCTATGCTACACAGCAGCTGATTCAGGCTAGTGCTCTTCAAATATATCTTCTTAGATCATATCTCTTTTTACAACCTGCTTCATACACCCCAACTGATTCCATTTTCAGAGATATGACCTCGATCCAGCGGCCAAAGCTGCGGCAGCTACCGTCTTGGCGTCAAAACTGGGAGCAGAGACCGGGCTGAAGGTCTACGTTGGAGACAATTCCCAGGTTGGCCCTGCTCCAAACCAGCAGACTGACCACGGAGTATCTCAGTCAGATGGGCTGAGGAACAGGAAGCATCCTCATAGAAATATCCAACGCACAGGGAGCAGTGCCATGTCTTCAGAAATCACACACAATGACCCATCTTTTCTAGAACCTGATACCGAGACGATCACTCGGACTCAGTCCCAGGTTTTCGTTGAGCATCATCCAAGTTCTGGTGCTTCCAATGGAGGATGGGTTCCTTGGTTTGCTGCATTGCTGGTGGGCGAACACCCATCACAGTGCTATGCTCTTATATGCGGGAACTGTATGATGCATAATGGTAAGTCATTGACTTCCCCTTGTATGAATGTCTACATGTAGGGTTTGCAGATGGGGAGAGAAGCTCTATGTATCCTGTCCCACGCCATCTGGCAGGAGACGGTACACACATCATGTCTCGAGATGCAGGTCATAAAGGACCCATTTGAACAGTGAAGGACATGATGGATTTTGGTCAGATGCCGGGGAGGGGGCGTGCTTCAAGTGCCTCCTGTCAAGGGACGTGTCCCTGGATACATCCTAAGTCCTGTTCCAGGACAGTGGACGTGTATCAGGATGTGCCTTGTCCCTTCTGTCTTAGTTTCCCCCATCACAGACACAAGGAACTGGATCTATTTGCCTGAGGTCTAGGGTTGGCGGGTAATGATGAAAGTGGCATTGTCCTTAATTTTTTTTCTCAGGAAAAATGTCAGAGGATGAAGGGACAATGACAATTTCGTCATCGAGATTATTATACGGATGACTGTATCAATGATGATTTGTCATTTTTCCTTGTCATCCTCATGGGACGAGTGGAACCCAGCTGAGGTCAACAGAGTTTTGAAGATATCCTTTTTCTTTTGGTCAGGGCTTGTTAGGAAGGAAGATTTTTCCCAGATAAGGTACTTCTGCCCCCACTGCAAAGCTTTCAATGGGCCCAAGCAGGAGGATGAGAGTGTTCCTGGCCTCAGCTCTGGAGTTATGCCTCCTCTCATGTCAGCAAATGATGGAAATAGTGCTTCAGAGGCCGAAGCTGAAGGCGCTTCAGAGGCAGCGAGAGAGAAGCCTGATCAGATTTCTGGTGGTGCCTTGCAATCCCAGGAATAAGTAAGACAATTTGATTGACTGGAGTGCAAAACATTCTGTTCTTTCTAATCCCTCTCCACTTCCCTCTATTCTATCTCGTGTCTGTCTACATTGTCTAATTCCTGATTTATCCTTCTTTTTGGTCCATTATCACTTTCTGAGTTCATGCTTCAACTTGCAGAGATGAACCTCAACTCCAAATAGATGGGTTTACCTCGTCACCTCAAGACCATGGATTTGATCATTTTGAGAAATGATTTCATGCGGTCTGCATTCTTCAAGTACCATTGCAAAAGCTATCTTATGTACTGAAAAGAATGGTCATCCTCAAAGACCATTCAAGCTACGAGCCCAAAGAAATGAGTTTGAAATATCACTGAAATGTGAAAGACATACATAATTTGGAATAGAAACCCAAGTTTTTTCTCCATACAGGAAAAGTATTTCTATGTTCTTTTCATCCCCTGTTGAGGACTATGGTAAAAAGGAAAGTAAAAATATCAGGGGGTTTGAGGGATAGCATCCTCTTTCAGATTTAATAAAACATCCATAGAGAACATTTATGCTTCTGAAGGATTAAGTTCCTGCCATTTTGGTCATTACCTGACAGAAGCTTTCTGAAGTTTCAATCTTCCCTTTTCTTTACTTGGTTTTGGATAGTTAATTGTGGTAAGAAGGAAATGAAAACAAGTCCTTGGCCAACTGCTGGAAAAATTAGACATGAACTCAAAAAGGGCAACATAGTCAATTCATACAAGTCTTTTCTATATGTTACTCCTGCTGGAAAAATTAGACATGAACAGGAAAAAGGCAACATAGTCAATTCATACAAGTCTTTTCTATATATCACTGAAGTCAATCATTTCAAGATCAATTTGTTCTCTGCTATGACATATTTTATAAATAATATTTGCGAGTACTTATTTTATTTGTGAATTTAACTGAAATTTGAGATCATATGTGGCATTCATAGAAGAAGAGATTTGAATTATGTTCTAGATTATCCAGATCGATTATAAATGCTTCACTCTTTTTTTTTTCAGTATGTAATGACATGAATGTGTAAAAGATATGGCTCCCAAATTATGAAAGAAATTAGCAGAAGTCAGAGGCAAATAAGAAACTACTAAATTATTCAAATAAAAGTGTTTGTTCATCCATCTATTTCTTTCATGATTTTTCATATTCCTCAAACCTATGTAATATTTGCTTTATTTTTCAATATCTTATGTAATGTTACGAATTTAAATAAGTAAAAATAAAATATTTAAATAACATTTTGAAACAATCTTTAGATACAGTGAAATTTTCATTGCCAATGAAAAATTGCTCTATAAAAAATACATGGTGACAGTAATAATTTCATTACTAAAGTAGTTAAATTTTAGTTATTTCTATAAAATATTTGAGGTACTTTTTATTCTGATTCCACCCTTGGTTGACCAATTGGTTTTTCGATTGATTTTGAATGTCCAAATAATTTTGTAGTACATGTACCCCTTGAAACCGGACAACCTTTCTATATCATCCAACTCAAACTTTAGTCAACCACATAAACTCGCATACTGCTTTTTTACATTAAAGATTATGAATAAGTATTCCAATAGGTTAGGATATGATGTCTTTAGAGATCCTTTCGAGCTGTTGGTACTCTGCCAAAATTTCTGGAGTTGAAAATTATATTTTAGGATGCATTGAAATATTTATTTATCTTTGTGTAAACTATTAGCATTTAACATTTCATATTTTTCCTTATATTATTTTAGACATTCAAGATATTGATACAAACTAACAGAAGGGCATGTTTTGATCCATTTTACAAACAGATCAGGCAGCTTCATTTTTCTTAATATTTATTTATCCATCTCAATACTAGTGACTTTACATATGCACACATTATAATACTAGTAACTTTACATACTAGTCACATCAGTTCATGAGGAACTTGACCATTTCTTTATATTCATACTTAGTGACAGTGAATTGATGAACGTAATGTACTAAAAAACTTTACATATGCACACATTATTTTTTATTGATCTACCTTATATCAGCCTCATTATATAGTTCAATACAATATAAAGATATTTAAATTCCTGACTGCAATACCATATGTCATTGAATATATTATATTATTATTTCCACTTTCTCTAGGCTATATAAATAATATTTAATTAAAAATATATAGAAAGTATAATTTAAATCTCAATTAATATGAAACCAAATTTCGTCTAATTGATTTTAAAATCTAGAAGTTTATATAAATATAAATGATAATATAGTGATATATTTTTACTTGCCTTATTTCTATATTATCTTTATTATTTTATTTCTGATACCTGGACTGTAATTCTACAACCAACCCTTCTTCTCATTTCTAGAGTTAGCACTTTTGTATGCTTGAAGCATAGGGTAAATGCATTTTAATTAAATTAACAAAATACATTTAGTCATGGTGTTGATAGGACAGCCCCTACCTAGTGGAGACAGCTCTAAGTAAAGTACTAAAGAAGGTAAATTTGGTGATTTTGGTAAGTACATGAACGGATGGAGGCCCATGAAGTTCCAATGGCCGACCTAAAGGTTGATTAGATTCTGTCATTACCTACATGTTTACCTAAAGCACATTGACAAAATAATTTCAAAGAGTACACATTCATCTCCAAATTCTTCTCCTTTATGTCCTCATTAATTTTAAATGAAATATTAGTTATTTCGTTTACTTGTAAATAATTTTTAACAAGGATACCAATAAATAAACTATTTCCCAGCCCCAAAAGCCTATTATTCTTAAGTCCTCAAAGCCTATTACTAGTTCACCCCCAAATCCAAAAAGGATCCACTTAAAGCTTGTTTATCAATTTAGTCCAAATTGATCACAGATATGTAGATAATTTCTCCAGATATATTTTCAAAGATGTATTCCAGTGGAAAATACTTTGAATACTACATCATGTCTAACTAGATGGTATGATATAACTTGATTTTACATATACTGTGATTCTTGTAATCGCTTATTTTTATCTCTATTCCCTCTTATATGTTGATCCAGATTTAATCCTTCTCATAATCAAAAGCACTTATGGATGTTTCATTCTTCTCTTGTCAATAACTTTAAAAGTACTTAAAAAAAAATATGGAAAACAATACACAAAATCAGGAGAACCTGAATAGCAGTAAAAGCTTATTATTTGATGATTTTTTTAATTAAATCTCTTGCAACTTTCCCACAAGTTGAATATTTATTTTTCCCTCTTCTTTGGTGCTTCTTCCCACACACCCAAGGCACCAAGAACAGACTTGTTGGATCTCAAAAGCTCACTATCTTTCAATCAGCCCACATGAGTAGGAAGCAATTTTAAAGATCATATTGAGAGTTATCCATGCCTCTATTTATATTTTAGATATATGGATGGAAAGAAGAGGGGGAGAGAAACCAACCCAAAAAAATTAGCTCAATCAGACGTGAATTTTCAGTTATTACGTTTTGAATTTGGAGCAATCCTAGACCTTCATTTTTCTCTCTCCTCATCATCGGCCTTGATTCTTCCTCTTTTTCCATTTTTGGCTGAGCTTTCCAATCCTCAGATATTCACAATAATCTTGATCGCCTCATCTTCCACATCACGCACTTCAAAAACCACCACGTGTACTTGTAGGAGAAAAAGACAAAACACTACTTTATGTCTCTTTTTGAATTTGTGACATGGCAGTGTGTTGGGGTGAGCAACGTCATAGTATTCCCCTTTTTCCTTGAATGAAACACTGATGCCTGTCATTCTCGTTGTAGAAAGGGGAAGATTCCCCATTATTTCTTGACATTGCATGCATTTTTGCGTGCTGCGTTAGCATTCTCTCCTTTGTATTTCTCTTTTAATGATTTGCGGTGGTACACGTGTGCGACACGAGTACCGCCGCACCTTTTGACTTTTATCTCTCTTTTTACTGTGATTTAAATTATCTCATTTTTTCATTGGTCCACATTGCCTCATGCAAAAGAAGTTCATCAAATGTAAGCTGATTATTGACGCTTTATGGTATCAAGATCCACGATGCCATAATTTCATCTTTTCGCAATGATTAGCTGCACATTTTAAATGGCGACACACGGCAGGCGCATTTCAAAGCCAAAAGTAGGTTAATAAATTATTATAAAATAAATACTAAGTCATAAAAATATAACATATGTATATATATATATTTAGACTTAGAAAATTCGCATCTCTCTGAATATATATTCAAAAATATATAAAAAGTATATTCTGAATCATAAACTTAAGGATACAATGTCAGAAAATTCGTTTAAAATTCAATTAAATCCCCAAAAATCATAATATCAATAAAATTTGATTTAATCCTTTTAAACATGATAACACACATAATTAATTATTTTAAGGTATAAAAATATGTAATTATCATAGAAGTAAACCAATAATTTGTGTGTGATGAGGTTTTATAATGGTTCCCTTTGTTCCCCAATAACTTATTTACTCATGTGTCAACTAAGTCAAATCTCGATGATATTTATTTTTATGAATGTTATAAATTACTCTTCTTTCCAACAAAAAAGTAAGAAAGTAAGAAAAATATTTAAAGGATGATCTTAAGAACAGTTTTGATGACGGTGTGAATCTTGAGTCACATGATTTTCCTCATCATTTCTTCAAATACTTTATCAAATGCTAAGATTCTAGAGGTTATCTACTGTTATTTATGTTATAAATAACGTGTGTTGAATAGAAATCAAAGAATATTATCATGAATTTCAAAATGATAATTTTGAAACCAAAATAAATAACAGTTCAAATTCTAGGGCACAATCTTGTTCTAATTTTAAATTATTAAAATATGTACTAAAATAAAGTCTTACTCATAAGGATCTGTCATGGTATCAACAAACTTGTGATTCAAAATTTTCTCAAAGACACCCTGTAAATTCAACAGAAGACTAGATCTGATGCTTGTCCTTGTTGTGGAACTTTTCACCAAGAGAGAAAGAGATAACATGATTTGATTGGGGCTAAATCTGTCTATATGTGCTTCAAAATTGAAAGGGAAATGTCTATAATTTTCACAAAGCTAATGGAGAATTTTCTTTAATGCGAGAAAAAAAAGGAGGCAGATTAACCATTTTAAGTTTACATTGATATAAGCACAACTTTGCCATTTGCTTCACACACCATAGAAACTAAAACTTATAATTGCATTTCTTCTATGAATATATGAAATCATATCATTCAAATATTTAAGTTCATCAATATAATATCTATAAAGTATTCTATTAATTATGATATGAATATATGTTATGTAGATAATTCCATGTTTGGCCATCAAGTTTCACTGGCCATATGGTGTCAGATAATCATAAATATTTGAGTAAAGAAAGAGAACATAAATATATAAGTCGTCATAGAAGTCTGGATTCCTAAATGGATGATTGTCCCCATTGACCAAATGGTCAACCAACACGTATTTTCAAATAAATGTGTAAGTTGTGTAGTTTGAACCATGTGAAGTCATTTATCTTCATAAGCATAAATCCTGATATCAATAACATACCTTCTACAATGGAAATTTTATTTACTAAAGGTTGGCTCTCCATAATCTATTTTCAACATTTATCAAAAGGCATAGATATTTTCATAAAATGTACTTGGCTTTTATATTGAACAGCCTTAAAGCCCATTCCAATTATTGGTGCTGCTCATCTGGTGTCAACCATTCCTATTTTACCAACTTCCAGTCAACCATTTATTTCTAACTTTGGACCCTTCTGTCCAGAACACCTGCCCCCCAATCACATTTATGTGGGAAAACATAAAAAAATGAATGAGATAATGACGTTTTAATCTTTCTGTGTCTTAATTGAGAGCATTGAATGCCAAAGGGTAAAAAAAATATGATAGCAGGAGAGCCCTTCCGCTTCACTTTCACATTCTAACTTCGATAAATGATAGACACTCAAAAATTTTGAGAAATTCCAAGATAATTTTTATATAGATAGAAGGTCTATTTTAAGATCATATGATTTGCAAAGATAGCAGAGATAACCTCAAAAATTCAACCCAAAACTCCTTGACTTTCATATGTCATGATTTTTATTTGAACCCCTCTCAGCCATCTGTTTTCTTTTATCTTCATTCCTCCTTGGGTAAGATCGCTAGCATACCACGTGAGAACATTCTAAATGTTAGATTAATACCATGAGTATTCCATATATCTGCATTAAAATGACTCTATATGTGTTATAAAGGCTAAAATAAATTTAGGATTTATATTTTATGAACGTTTGACATTAAATACATACATAAAATAAGTTTCTAAATAAAATATATATATAGAATTTTATGATAGTAAGTTCCTGAAAAAATATTTTTATTAGAAAAATATATATTATCATAATTTTGGACATATCTCTAAGATTTTAAGAGTTAAAAATTATTTTCAGAATTATTTAATGGGTTTTATGAATTTTTTTGAGTTTCCAAAATTTCCTTGCCACTAACAATTTGCCACATGTATCAAGGACTAAAGAGAAAATCAGATGAATAAGAATGATTCAACTTCAAATTGTAATAACCTAATAATCTAGACTGAGTATTGTGCTGAAATTTTGAGAATAGCATTTTCTCTTCTCTCTCTCCTTTATCCCTCCATCCAGTTGAATCTTCAAAAACCATTCATAAGAATAATTTAACTTTAGACCCCTAGGTTCATGTCACAATCATCATGGAATTTCTCATACTTTAGTGGGATGAGTGTAAGAAACTTATTTTTAAGATTCATCAAGTTTTGTTGGTGCTCATCATCGACTAGAGTTAGAAATCAAAAGAGAATTAGAGAGGCTCTATGGAATAATATAAGGATCTATAGTGAGGAATCTTGTGATTATTACATTGTCTTATTATCAACATCATCCACCTATTATCATCCATCGATTCACGTCTACCCATCCACATACGTCACATCCATCACACCCATACACGCCATTCATCTCTATTTTTTACTTCATCTTCATTCACCAAAGTCACTTATTCTATTCATTTACTAGTTATTACATATAATCATCTTTACTTATCCTCCTCCTCATGTCATTGTATTTCTAATTTTTACATAATTCCACTCCTCCAACAATATATAAAAATGCATTCAATCCCTAATATGTAACTACATGATGATGTCTGACCTAGGCAGATGTACGTGCGGGCCCCGACTCATGGGGATTCGCCGAGTTCCGAGCTCCGGGGTGGGTGACCGGTGGCGGTGACGGTGACCTTCTGACCCTCGTCGGAGCAACGACGGTGACTAGGACGCCGAACGGAATATTTCCATCGCCGCTCGCACGTAACGGACTGGCTCAACCCTTATCAAGAAAGACACTTGATTCATAGTCTTCTAGAAAGTACCTCTCACCTAAACTAACCCGATGTGGCAGAGTGTAGTTGGAAAGCATATGACAAAAGATAAATTAACTGGCGAGCGAAGGGAATGACATACCTCTGGAGTCCTGACGTTGAAATGTCGCTATACTTATGGGTGCAGGCCAGGGCGAACAAGGCGGTGGTGTTCTGGTGCGCAGGCGCGACGGCAGCAGCGTGTGGCGCAATGTTGACAGCGGCGGCAGCGTGGTTTGGCGGTGGTGCAGCTTGGCACCAGTGGCAGCGAATCAAGACATGACACGGCAGTAGCGGCGCGCGACGATGACGATGATGGTATTCTGGAGTGTGGGCGCGACGGCAGCGCTGCTTGGGTTCGGCGACGACAGTGGCATGGCTTGGGGTGGCGACAGCGAGTGGCGGCAGCGCGATAGTGGCGCGACGGCGGTGGTCCACGGTGGTCTGGCAGCAGAGGTCACAGCAGCCGACGGCGGGTAACGGCGGGTAACGACGGCCCGAACGCGTGTGTGTGCAGACGGCAGCGATGGCGGTGGGGGATGCCGGTGGCGGCGAAGTCGACGGCGAACACGGGCGACGGCATCGGCGAGGGACGGCGGCGAGCGCCCGCGACCGTGGCGACAAGGGGGATCGGCATCGGCATCGGCGACCTCGCAGCAAACGGTGGAGGTTTGGCGGAGGACCGGCGGCTGCGGTCAGCTCTCCCTCATCCCTCTCTCTCTCTCTTGTTTTTTTTTCCTCCTTTTTTTTCTTCTTCTTCTTCCTCTCACACGAACTTTGACTTTGACTTTGACTTGACCGAGTTCAACAAGGGGGGCCCATTAGACATAGGGCCCCCCTTAAAAACCCAAAAATATAAGGAAAAAAAAACAGACGAAAATAGAGAGAGGGGGTCGAAAGGAAGGGCCTTAGGGGTGGATATGGCCCGAAACATGTTGAAAATTACGAGCATGGGCATGTCTTTGCATTTCCTTGGTGTGCCGGTCAGGATGGGCTCAAACCGACGGCTGTCAATGACGATGGTGTAGGCTACGACGTTGTCTTCAATGGAGTGGGACTGCTCCCTCCATCACAAGGCTTACAAAATTTATTGATTTACCCAAATAACGACTCCAAGTGGTTAGCCGAACTATCAATTTATTGTCAGGTCATCCTAAAGTTCAATGAAGAAGCTGACAATTTTTGCATTTAAGAAGATTCTGTTAGCTCATCCTAAAGAAACCTATGTCCATTGGGATAAACTGTCCTCAGAATCTCAAAAGTGTACGAACCACAATCCATGTTTATTATCTTTTGGAAAATAAAAATGCACCATGTGTCTTGCTTAATTGATGCTTTGACATCACATTCATTGTAATTTTAATTGGTTATTTTTATTTCTAACTTGTGCCCTTCTTCCACATTACACTAGTCATTATTTTAATGGAATTGTTTTTTCATCGGAACATCTCTCCTGTCATAACAAAAAATAACTAAATATTAGCTAATGATTAACCATTATGATAGCAATATTTTTAATGTCATAATGGTACCTTTTCGTAATTATTGAAGGCCCAATCATTGATCATGGTCATAGATATTCTGCAGCCAATGAATAACCATAATTGAAAGTAACAGGATAACTACACATGGGAAAGTTAAAATAAGCCCATAAAAAATCCTAAATCACTCTAAGTAATACCAAAATATATTTGATTTCATAAAAAAAATTACTGTGATTGGCTTGGAGGTATCATTCTTCAATAGCTGCATCTGCATGGTTAGATTCATGTGATGTTTTTCTTGGTTTGTATGTCCTTATGCATTGTATGATTGACATATATACGGCTGACAAGCCAATCACATATTCTATCTCTCTTTAAATATTCATTAATAAAATATTCATTATAATACATGTGTGATGCTTATGATGAAGTCCATGAATATATGACGCGACCTTGTGAATTTTGATGAGATCACAAACACATATCACTAAGTCTTTAAGCATGCATCTTAAATATTATATTCAAAGGATACTCACAAATACATCAAAATATCCAGATAGATGAATACTACTTAGTCACACTCATGTGATGAGTGTGGCCTATCCCATTGCATGCTTTTTTCTACCTGAAAATTTGAAATTCAAAAAGTCCTAAGGGTAAGTAAGTTAGGAATAATTTAATACTTATATGATAATATCACATAAGTATAAATATTAGTGTGCTAATAAATTTTATTTCATTAATTGTTTTGGTTATGCCCAGATAATAAGCATCGTTTATGCTTAAATTAGATAAATCTCCAAATTTTCACAAATTCCTGATTTATTTTATTGTATGCAATTATTGATGAATTTTGAGACTAACCCCGATTCATTATGTAGATTTAGTTAATTATCACATTTTCTTGAAGTTCTATTTTTAAATTCAGGACTAACTCAAATTGATTTTTTTTGGATGAAAACTAGAGGAGAGGGAGAGTGCAAGCCCCAATTTGAAGGACTAATATACAAGGAGGAAAAGCAAACCCCAATTTGACTCTCTGGAGAGAGAGATAAGTATAGGTCCCGATCTTCCCGGACGTGGAAGATGGACGGGACAGGACAAATTTGCCCTGTCCAGTTCTCCCGGGACGAATTCTCGTCCCGCCCAGGGAAAAAATCATCACGTCCCTCATCCTGGACGGGAAAAAAGATAATTTGATATTTTAATCTATTAATATAGATTTTTCTAAGTTTTTTAGGGAAATATGGAGGAGAGAGAATCCAAATGGACATATGTACAATTATTTCTGAGCAGCGTCAGTTTGCACACGCGAAAAAATACAGGGACTTTGATGCAAATTGTCAAAGCGAGGCCATGTGGCTACATCATATCCGACAGTTTTTTGTCCACATTCATCCATCCATCGTCCAAGACCTCCGGACGGTTGGTTTTTTTGTCCCACGGGATGAAAACTGTCTTGTCCGGTGGTCCCTGCAATGAATTTTCAACCCGAATTTCGTCCATACCCTTGGAAAGGATGATTTTTTGTCCCAGGACAAAAAATCATCTCGTCCGCATCCTTGAACTATATGGATAAGCCAAAATAAGGTGTAAATTATCCAATTAAAATCCCTTGTCGTTGTTAATTTTAGCTTAAAAATAAAATTTATAAAACCCTAACTTAAGATGTATAGTGATAAGTATAGGTATTGTCCACGGGAAGCTAGTAAGGAATTTAATTCGTGATCTACTTGAATAATTTTACCGTCATTAGAATTAATTTAATCTTAAATGAAGATCAAATCACCCTAATTAGATAAAGAATTGGAGAGGAGGGTAGAGGAGATGGGAAGAATAGAAGAAGGAACTCTAGATTGACTTATTTGATCCAATAAATAACTTCAAAGGAGTCAAGTAGAGGGGTTAAGAAGGAGATTTGGTTTTAGTATGTTTTTGGGGAATTGGGTATTCAAATTACTTACTATCTCATAAACACAATCTAATCTTCCTAGAAATTAAAAAAATTATAATTTATTTGTTCTTAATTTGCAATTGGAATAGCTAGATCGATTCCGCTCAAGCCAAGCGATTCAGAAATTCAGACCAAGATCAAGAAGAATTATAAAAAATCTCACAAACACTTAATCCAAATTACACTAAAATTCAAATACAATGAAGTAAAAAGTACCAAATATAGTTGATCCAGGCTTGTTCTCCTCTCTGTCTTGAAGGGGTGAAAGAGCCCCTTCTAGAATGACCTCCTCAACTCTATTTTCTGCTTTTATACTTAGGTTAAAAGATACAAACTACCATTTTACCTCCAATAAGTAATTAATTTTTATTCATCGATGTAGTCTTGACAAATGATCCATACAGATAGAAAGAGGAGGTCGAGATGAGAAAATCCGACTTCAGGATCAAAATTTATTATCAAATAAATATTGACCAATCAGAGTTGTTGGATCAATATTCATTTATTTAATTTAAAATTCTCATTACACGCAATCGCGTGTCACTTCCCAGTTGGCTGGCGAGATTTTCGGCGCATCCTCTATCGGCGTGCCACGTACCCCATTTCCTGAAATTAAAAGAAGGAGAAAAATAAAAGAAATATTTTTCACAATGCACTTACCTGTGCGTTTTTACTACTGCCATCCAACCAAAAGTCACCACGTCACCTCTCGTGTGCGCGCTTTTTATGCATCGCACGATCGGTGCACTTACCGCCCTCAAAGGATGCATATGTGGATAGCATTTAGACCGTTTGATTCTCTTTCGACAATCAAGATTTGACCTTGTGGCCAGAAAAATAAATCTCTTTGAGTTTTGCACAAAAGTCCATGCTTAAATTCACGCGCACAAATGGACACAGCCCTAAAGTATTTATGCATCTGTCCCTCTGCATTCTCTCTCCTCCATACTTCCTAAAAACATAGAAAAATCCAGATTATTTTGATAAAACCCTCAACTAATTTAATTGGATCTTTACACCTGCAATGCGCGATCCAGAGTGGTTTTAAGGGCATATTTGCAAACAAATTTCAGAAAAGTGTGTACGCCTTCAGAAATTGATTTAAACTATTTTTTTCTCTATAGTTATATCCTTGTTCTATTTAACATTCATTTCTTCTTCGAATAAATTCCCAAAAATTTCAATAAAATTCTTGAAAAATCTAAAAAATTCAGTAATTCATCCCCACATTAATTAGCAGTAAATTTATTTTTTAAACCTGTCATTTCCATTTAAATAGAGTTACTCCAATCCTATGTAAATTTCATAAAATTCATAAATTAACATAAAAGTTATAATAAAATCAGAATTCACTTGAAGTAATAATTAACATGTAAATATATGATAAGAACCCTATTTTAAACTCTTTAAATGGATAGAATTGGGCTAATTACTTGAATTAAGCACCAAATTAGAGTGTTATCAGAGACCATGTCAAAAAGGGACATGATTTGTGGAACTAACTCTATAATTTCAATTTGGAACTTTCCTATTAGAGCACATAGATTTTGGTCAACACTAAAATTTAAAATGTAGCAGTCCCCTAATTGCCAGTAACAAGGTCCAAGGGCTTAGAACACTAGGGCTCCTCTACTTCAACTTCTCATTTCCCTTCTTTGTATAGAATCTTGTGATTTGTGCTCTAACAATGATTCGCCAAGTGAAACAATTTTTTTTAATATTTATTCTTGTTCCCCAACAATGTGGAAGAAATATTTTAGGATCTATGATCAAGAAATTGAAGAGGACGCACCAATCTACCTTTATTAGGAGTAGCAATAAGGTTATTCAGATTTCACTTCTTGATTACTCATATTGCCCTTTTTACTGGTTTCTCGAAGATTGCTAAGGTCTTGAGCTTTACAAATCATCAAAACATACTACAAATTCCTCATGTACAAAATGTTTCATCTAATTGAATGTACCACACATTTTGGACTGCAAATCCATTGCCCAGACTCGCAGCTGCCTTACAGGTCACATAATCGCCCGCACAATCAGTATTTTTTGGTGTTGAGCTTGACAAAACCAAGGTATTTATCTTTTTCTTAATATTTTATTCAAGAAAATATCCAAAAGTTCTCCATATTTTAAATGCTTACATCCATTATTTCCATCAACCATCATGTCCTAATGTGATTAGCCTATGCATTCTCTTATCTATGCCTATATTGCCTTCAGATGAACTGAACATATGAAAAAACATTTTATAGTGAAGAATTGGTTGTTTTATCCCTGAAATAGACTTGTTTGATCATTCCAAGATTTTCTAATCCTACCTCAACCTTTCATAACCTTTGACTAATTTTGGGTTGTCAAATCCACAAGATATGTGGACCCTCCGATGATGAGTTTTCTCATCATACATCAAATCTCCATGATATCTATGTTGTCTGATGACAATAATATTGTGCTTTCCATAATATACATGCAGTTTTAGTAGTCCATTGGAGTATGAACCTTCATAATACTTTGACAAACACAAGTAAATATTAAAAGCTTTATAGCTTGAATGGAGTGGAACTATGATCACATGAAGGTACAAAAAAATCAGAATGATATGATCAACTGTATTAATTTTACTTTAATTAGAGTGTTTGAAATATATGTACTCAAAACTATCATACGATAAAAAAGAAAAATAAGTTATCACCTTGTTGTCTGTAAGGAAGATGGCATATACATAAATGTATCTATATTTATGTGTGTATAAAAAAGGGAACAAAGAATGTGTGATTTTATGCATATTTGATTTTAAAGAGAGAGGAGTGATAAAGAAAATGTGTTTTGGATAGAGACGATGGTATGTTTGTGTAGAGAGAGAAGAGAGTGTCGAATCTCTGGGCTGAATTCATTAAACATTGGCCACCCTTACACGTGAGAGCTTTATGTAAAGGTCAATAGTCAAAATAAATAGATATTTGGATTGTGATAATATCATGTATTTATTAATATCGTGTATCAAAAGAAAGCTAGATTTGGATAGGGATGATGAGGTATGTGTGTACAGAGAGATTGGACAGAGATAGTGACATTTATTTATGCGTAGAGAGAGAGAGAGGAGTAATCAAAAGAAAGAGAGATTTTGACAGAGATGATAAGACATACGTGTAGAGAGAGATGCGTATTAAAACAAAGAGATTTGGATAGATATGATAAGGTATGTGTCTAGAGAGATACATGATCAAAAGAAAGAGATATCTGGATAGAGATAACGATACATGTGGAAAGAGATGGGAGTGATCAAAACAAAGAGAGGATTGGATGGAGAGGATGAGGTATGTTTCTAGAGAGAGAGATCAGTGATCAAAAGAAAGAGATATCTGGGTACGGATAATGATATATCCAGAGAGAGAGAGATAGGGTTGATGAAAAGAAAGAGAGGATTGGATAGAGATGATGAGGCATGTTTTTAGACAGAGAGACGAGATCGAAAGAAAGAGATTTGCTTGAGATGATGATGTATAATTGTAGAGAGAGAGGTCAGTGATAAAAAAGAAAGAGATATTTGGGTAGAGTTAATGATACATATATATTCTATATATGTAAAGAGAGGGAGATAGAGAGGATTGATTAAAAAAAAAGATTTGGATAGAGATAGTGAGATAGAGAGATAGAGAGAGACAGATGTCTTTGTACGTGTGAAGAGAGATTAATATATTAAAGTTTTGAGAGAGAAATGAGACGATTTGGTTCATTCATTTGTGGCCAGCGTCTTCTGTGGCCTTGTCTTTTCTAGCTATCTATTAAAATATTTATTAAAGTCAACATCAGCGCCATTCAAAGGTGGGTCAGGTGGACACATTTATCTTCCAAGACTATTCCCAAGAACTTAGTTACATGGACTTTAGTGCCGAATAATTTCAATACAAATACCCAATCAATCATTTTTGTAATACAAATAGTTTTTATGGTGTGTGATGACAAACCGCCTCCACTTTCTCTCTCCTGGACTCGCTCTTTCTCAAGCTCCAGGCTGGTGAGAAGGGAGACTTTCCAATCTCTCTCTATCTCGAGAGGCTGACGTGGCCTTTCTCTCTCAAGAATTCAAGGCCCAGTCGTAGTCTTGATAAGCAATGTGAACCGGGCCGCCGTCCCTTTGAAGATGAGTCAGCAGCCCCGCCTTGGTGGGATCCAAGTAGGTCAGTACCCACGTCAGCATCTCCTTCTCGTCTCCGAAGTCGGCGTCGTACCTGTTGACCCCGTGTGAGGCACCAAATTCAAAGCCAAGGAACAGACAAATTCAAAGTCAACTAAAAGACAAAGTCAACCATACCACTTGAAGATCCTGTTCACATAGACCGTTCTCTTCTCCAGGTCAACGTGGAGACTGTCGCTGCCACGGAAGAACTCCCTGGCGGCGTTCCTCAACTCCATCTCGGTGGCCTCGCCGGAGAAGAATCTAACCACCGGGCCGGACCGGGACCCTTCGCAGAGCCCAAAATGGACCAGCGGGTCAACCTTCGAAACCGCCAGCTGGAAATCAAGAAGATGTCAATGGACTAAGTCATCTAGAAAATGTCAACGGTCAAAGTCAAACCTTGAGGTGCTGGTCGGCGGCGCCGAAGGGCTTGGCTAGGGTGTAGGGCTGCCTTCGGTTGCCCCTGAGGATGCCGTTCTTGATGGCGGCGAGGGAGAAGGGATGGCCGCTGACGATGTAGAAGAAGTCCCCGAAGAAGGACCGCCGTTCGATGGCATTCTCCGGCCTCCCGATCTTGATGATGGCATGGATGACCATCGCGTTGTACAGGTTCAAGAACAAGGCCGTCAGCTGGTCTTCGGACACTGCAAGCAAGTCGACGCGCTGCAGCTCTTCCACGAGGTTCACGTATCTGTGCAAGGCGCATAACGACTCCCAAGTTAAGCGTGTTCAGCGTGCACTGCTCTACAACTGGTCAACCTGACTCAAAGTTGACCTGACCCAAGGTTGTGCCAACCCTCACATCCATTTGCTCTCTAAGAACGGGTCAACTTAGTCAACCCAGGAGTTGGTTGAGCAGACTAGACCCAGGTCAACGGACCCCAAGTCAACTTGCAGTCTGGGGTGCGACAGTCTACCCATGGATTTTTAGGGCCGATGAGATTCTCAGACCATGGTTTTATGGTTGGGTCGGGATGGTCAACCCGACCCAAAGTCTGCCCTAGACCTGACTTCCCCTCTTTGATTGGTCAGTTTAGTCAACCCACGGGCCAGTGGGCCCCCGACCCCACGCAAGGTCAACCCAGCCCCCGACTGGACCTCTTGGCCAGGTCAGGTTTCGTCGGCCCATTGGGTCATCCGGTCTGACCTAACCAGACCTGCAAACCCAATTAGTGAGGTCCCCCATGAGGTTCTTGCACTGGTAGTCTGCTTGGCCAAGGTAATTGTGTAAGTGAACTCCAAAGTTCAGCATGCTCAAGCAAGCGAAATACGAGCCAGAATACACACCTCCTGAACTCTTCGCTGGCGCTGATTAGTGCGTAGTCGAGGTGGCGGCGGTCGTCGGAGGCGTACGACTCGAGAATTGCTGTCATGAGCTTGTTGAGGCGGCGGCCGACGACGAGAGCAGGCTTTGGCTCACTGTCCTTAGTCGATTTCCTGAAATTAAAACACCGGACTATGGCTGGGTCGTGCTCCAGAAGCCTGTAAAGCTGAGGGCCATCCTCGAATTCCTTCTCTCTGGAGACGTGATGAATGAAGTGTTTCCTGCAGAGCTCCCTCCCAATTTCCACGGCCTGGCATCAAGGGAAGAACAGAAGGTCAACGCCATTAAAGAATTTGCCAGAGTTCAAGGCATAGGGGAGAGGATGATCCAAAATATATTGCAAATTTAAACCATGGTGGGGTAAGAGGGGGCCCAAGCTTTTAAATTCATGATGTGGACAACCCTGGGCAGAAGAAGGAAGGCTGGGAATCGTTCTGAGATTGAAAATTGAGAAGGGGGGGAGGGTTGAATTGAATTGCTTACCCTTTTCCTACCACAATCGAGGTGATCAATGATGGTCTCCACCAGATCAGACCCAGAGAAGCAGTTCTTGACGAGCTTCACCTTGCTGAGCCGATCCTGGATCGGAAGCCGGCGGCGGAGCACCCGAACAATTCCGATCAAGGCATCGGGCCGGTCCTTATCATCATCATCATCATCATCAAAGCCATAGACGGGCGGCCGGGGGGCGGCAGAGGGGCAAGGGCCGCCGGCCAATTCCCTGAGCCGCCGATCGAACTCGCCGCTGTTTCGAAGGGAATTGAGCGCGACGAGGCCGCCGACGAGCACGTCGTTGAAGAAGATCTGCGGCACGGCGGCGCAGCCGCCACGGGCGACGAGCTCCTTCTCTCTGGAAGGGTAAACGTCGACGTTGATCTCCACAAAGGGCAGTCTTCTCTCCCGGAAGAATCCCCTTACAGCAGTGCAATCCCGGCATCCAGACCGCGAGAAGAAGCTGATCCGCCCTTCAAATTCAAACCCTAGATCGTCCCTCGGCATGACCGTGACCTTGAATCCGGAGAGCTGGATCTTGGATTCCGGGGCGGGTTCCTTGAGGGAGGAGATCCGACGAGCGAAAGCGGAAGAAATAAGGCTACTTCTATCTTTGATATACCTTCCAATGGCGGATCCACCGTCGGAAAGGGATCGATCGACGGCGCGGAAGCTCTGGCCGGTGATTCCGAGGGGCTTCTCGGGCTGGGGAAGAAGCGGCGAAGGCCGAACGAGCTTTTCCTCGAGATGGATCATCTCCGGGGTGGCCGAATCGGAGTCTCCGCTCCAGGAAATCGGCGATCCGGAGTCGGATTCATCGGAATCTTCTTCTCTGGAGAATTCCTCGGATTTCTGCAAAGATCTGATCTTTTGCTCGATTTCTTGATGGGTCTGATCGCCTTGATCTTCTCCATCGCCGGCCGATCGAACCATCGCTCGCCTTCTTCTGCCGCGCGAAACCAGCCGAGAACGAACACTGCGATGGTGGGGAGGAGGAGATTGAAATGGCGGGGTTTATATTGGGGGAGAAAGAACAGGCCAAATTGCAGAAAAGCCCTCCAAAATAAGAGAATTTTCTTCACGCCCGTGGGGGTTGACCTAACTGCTGACGTGGCATCCCTGCTGGCATTCGCCCCCAGATTGTGACTGTGGGGTTGGCCCCAAAGTCATACTTTGGTTCCACATTTTTATTTATTATATTCATGACATTGATTTAAAAATTAATCTATTTTTTAAGTGGGTTTGGTGATACGGGTTGGTTTTGTACCGTGAGGATTAAGGGTAGGTCCCTAGCTTGACGGATGTTCCTTCTAGGGACGTCGGACGAGAAATTGTAACGATACAGAGAAGATTAGCATGGCACCTTCGTAAGGAGATATGGTCCTACACGGAATGGTGGTGGGGTTAAATTACAATTGGTGCACGGGTTTAGAGCCGCCTGTTGACCACATCTGGGGCATGTGGTGACCTATAGAAAAAATCAAAGAAAAAGGACTAAAATATAATAAGAATTCCTTTTTCCTTCTGCCTTTTTTATGTGTATGTAATTCAACTCAAGTTTTTCAGACTATTAACAAGTCCAATAAGACTGGATTGATCACATATACCCCAACTGGAGATTTTTAAATAGAGAATTCATGTTTTGTTTTTAGTTGAGCAAAATATGACATTTTATAATTGGTAGATTAAGTACATAAGAAGTAAATTTGCAACAGGCCTAACCGGAGTAGGGCAAATTTTCCCCAGTGGGCCGGTTATGGGGCAGTAATCAAAATCCCACCACTCAAACAGTTAGGCGATGGTGCCTGCGCTTGAGAGCCTGTTAATGATCGGAAACATAACTATATTTAATGAAAAAAATACATTTTTGAAATTGTGATGACATGTAATTAAATCATTTATAATATGGTTTTGTACTTGATTTATGCTGCTTATTTTAATGTTCTCCCATGTATTATTCGCCATTTATGGTTAAAATGAGAATAACCTAAATTATTTTTTCAAGTCCTAAATTTATTTGACTTGTTGATTTCTGAGACTAGAACCACTGGACTCCAAGTCAAGTGGATTTTTCTCATATCTGGTTGTGGATTTTTCTCACAACTTAAAAAAATTAGACGATAATTTATGGATGCAAATAGGAGGAAGAAAGAAGCCTACGCCACAACTTGGACTAGGGGAGAGATCTCAAGCCATGACCCATACCTGACAAAAGGGCCCAATATCCAAGAAGACCATCATCGGAGCCTGTTTTAGCCAGTTTAAGAGTTGGATCAAATGATGGCAAGAATTGTGGAACTAACCTACAAGAATTGTGGAATTTATATGTAGTCTCATTCTCTCTTACTTTGTATGTCATCAAGGATTTTGACTTTCAACATATTGGTGCCCTAGTGCATCAGATTTCTTTGTTTTATATGTTGTATGGGAGAGAATTCAATTTGAATAAGATTTATGGAGAAAAAATATCAATTTCTCCAAGAGTAAAGTGACAATAAGGTCTGTGCTATCTCGGGTCTATTATTTAAGATTTACAACCTTTCACTCTAGGTAAATCTAGTAAATAGCATAGAAGACAATCTTTCCAACACCACCAACCTCGATAAAAATTCCTCATGTAACAAAAGTTGCCACATTTTTTGTCCAACCCACCCCATCCTCCAGCTCCGCCACACCCTCCTGGCTACAAATTCTAGCTTGGTCAGCATAATCACTGGCAGAATCCGATTTTACACTGCCAATCAAAGGTATTTGAATTTTTTTGGGTTGATTTCCTACTCTAAAATTATCTAAAATTTTAATAAAAACTTATAACATTAGTAGAATCTATTAAAAAACACGAATATTTATTTTGTTTATCTGAATTACTTTTTACTAGTTTTATTCCATTTAAGGAATTTAATAAACACAAAATAATCTAAAATACCAAAACTAACATTACACATCAAAAAATGATTTAAATATATCTTAGGCAAAATTAAATCTCTCATTTCCTGCTCACTATGGATTCAATCCTTACATACCCTGTAATGTGCAAGACAACTTTAATAAATAGTGTTGCGTAAATCAAAGAGACCTATTTTAACTTAAAGCGACATATATTAACTTAAATATGGGTTAATCAACTCGTGACCTCAACACTCAGAACGAACATGGTGGCCAATCAACCCACGAGTCCTTGTTAAGATTACCAACTTTTTTATAAATAACTGATCAAAACCGTTCAGTCGCTCAACCCCAAGACCCAGGCAGTGGGCAGGACAAATGCTCATGGCCTTGTGCGAAGTGTGGTTCAAAATTTTGAACTGCAACATGCAAAAATGCATAATTGCCCAAGGTTTATGATTGTCCTATCCTCAATGAGAGAAGTGAGCCAATTATTTTTAAATGAACATTTTGATCAAATATTATTAGTAGTACCCCCCCCTATTATCCTTACAACCTCTCACCCTCCCTTCCCTGGCACTCTCCTAGACCCTAGAACATGTATTCCTACTACCAGGCTGTTGCCCCCCCACCGCTACCGCTGTCGCCATCACTCTAGCTCTACTCTATACTGTCGAATGCCTGAGCGGTCCGAGGAACGAATATTCAACACGCCCGCCCGCCACTCAACGCAGGGCTGTTGGGTGGTTTGATAATTAGCCCACTAGAGTAAAATTTTGAACCAAACAAAGCGCCCAACCTTAGCACAGGAGGCTTAGCTGAACCAAAGTTCAGATGCAGTCAGCGCAAAAGAGAAGGAAACTAGTTCAGACCCTGTCAAGTTTATGAACAAAAGTCGAGAACAATCTACCTCTTTCTGTCTGGAATGGGCCTTTTCAAAACATTTTGGCTGTTTATTATCAACATCCAGCAGAGTGGGTCCAGAGTTACTCTCTCACTGCAGAGAGAGAGAGAGAGAGAGATAAAGAGACATAGGTACATATATATGAAGGGCGAGAGAATGAGAGAGAGACAGACATAGGGGTACATATATATGAATGGTTAGAGAGAGATAAAAAGACAGAGAGATACGTATATATGAAGGGTGAGAGAGAATGAGAGAGAGAGAGAGAGAGAGTCTCAGCAGGTTTGAGAGAAGTATTGCTCCAAGCTAGAGGAGGAGATGTTTGAGGCCATTATGTTGGAAGCTTCTGGCCCAATTTGAAGCTGGAATCTGATGAAACGCTGCAGATGGACGACAAGTGAGAGAAACCAACCTATATTAGGTCAATCTAGAGATATATATATATATAAATAAATGTATATGTACGATTGAGTGATACCGAGAGGCCTTGGATAACAGATGTGTTTGTGTCAATGTGCCAGTCAGGCTCCAGTTGTCGAACAAACGAGGCCCTTCCATTCTCTGTCCCACAAAAGAGAACCTAGAGAGAGAACGAAAGAGGAGAGCGAGATCATGGACTCCGCATAGATGAGCATTGTAGAAAGCGAAAATTGGATATGAGTATTAAACAGTCGAATAATATTCTTTTCAGCAGCCATTAAATTTATAATTTAATCCAACTACATGCACATACATTCTCAAAACATCAAACTATCGGTTGTTTGTTCAAGATTTTGCAGACTATAGTTTCATATGACTTCTACTCCATTGTATCTTCATTTCTGTCCATGACAGTGAAATCAGAGAAAAGCTGAATATTATAAATTATTTATTTTTCTTGCTTAATTCCAAAACCAGAAATTTAAAGTAAGACTACATAATTTTCCACTGAACCATTAACTCACTTTCTCTCTATTTAAGAGGCCAGAATCGAACAACCCAGCAATCTCCAACGCTGCCAGAACTCTTTCCTGCCACGAGACCCAATAATGTTAACCATGATCTTGGGTTCAAGTCAGATAGACTTGTGAAGACAGAATAACGGTAGCGGTAACAAAGGTATTGACGATCTAATTAGAAAAAAAACCAATATTATAGATAATTAGGGGGTAACAATCCAGGTCTAGGTCAACTATTTTACTGTCAATGATGCAGCCAAAGTCAAAGTCAGAATAAACAAATCATGAAAAATAATGATTAATTCATCATCCACGTAGGTCAATTCATCATTAATCAACTCATGCGAGAGGGAATGAGCAAGAAATGAGGAAGAGAGAAGAGAATTTAAAAAAAAGTAGAGGAAAAATAGCAAATGAGTTATTATTGATAGTGGGATAGAGCGAAGGAGAAAGAGAGTGTTAAGGAGACAGACATATTCTTTTTTCTCTGTTTTTCCTTATTTTCCCACACGACAGAAAGAAACAATATGTACAAATAAATCAACCTAGACGGAATATTTGGTCCAGGAAAAGATATTGGATGAATAGATTCACCTCGGTATGATCATCGTCCACAGTTTCCATAAGATAAACGTCACAGGACTGTGCAATTTCCAATAAAACCTCCTTGGAAGAATGTCTCACAGTAGCAGACATCTGCAAGATATAACCAAATCTACCACGTTCTAGAACACGTATTACTAATAATTAGGAAAATTACTGAAAGACCTTCAGCTCCTCTGGAGTTGTTTCCTCTAAAATCACTCCACGAAGCTGGCAAGTGACCTGAGTTCCACAATATGATCATCATTTAGAAGTTCCTCGAACAGAAACTAAGGCTAGGAAAATGATCCAATAAGAAAATGAGTAGACTATCCCTCAATCAGAAAAATTGTGGCTCAAACGAAATTAATGGAAAAAAATGATTTTGAGAAGTTAAAACACAGGAATTATCCAGAAAGCAAATTTTCGACTTTACATTATGAAATTTAAGTTGATATGGCTAGTGAGCTCCTTAATACCTAGAGAATTTCTATCCATCTGTCTTCTCTCGACAACATATGAAATGAGCGCACGCAGAATATGAAATGACATAACATATTGAGCCAAGAAAGAGAAGAATTACTTTCAAGAAAATGCACTGTTCTTGTAATTTTCGCTGTTTTTAAAGTGAAAGCATTGGAAACTTAGCAAGCGTCGGTCCTATTACATTGGTAGCTAGTTCTTTGCTGATATTTTTTCTATTATTAGCCATTTAAGAAACTAAGCAAGCAGAATGAAAAGTAAGGTTCGCAGGCAATGACAATTTTGCCATCCTCATGCCAGCATTTGTCACCTTCACAAACAAGCCACATCTCCAAAAGGTTTGATTTAGACGAGTAGGACCCGTTAATATAAATCAAATATTATAATATTCTCAAGCCATGGGACACATCCCATTAGTCACATCCCATCCCATCTTTTGTCATGGGCGACATGTTTGAGCCCTGTTCTGGCCTCAAACTCTATCCATGGTTACCCTGGATGAGTGAACATGACGCTGATGAGAACAAATTCATCATCATCATTGTTGACACTAAACTGGGGCTAGCAGACTATTACAAATTCATCATCATCATTGACATCCTCAATTCCCACCATTGTCATTGTCATCACCATATCTCATCATCATCTTCTTCAACTCTAAATCTAGTCACAGTCATCTCCAAATCTTGTCATCATCATCATCGCCATCACCAAAATCTCGTTTCATCATCATGATCATTCACAAATCTTCGTCATTCACATCCATGTTTGGGCTTCGGAAGAATGATGGTGACAAGATTTGGGGATGACGATAATATTATTTAGAGAAAATGATGACGAAATTTAATGATGAAGGTGATGATTATGAGATATGAGATGATGATGACGATGACAGGATTTGAGGATGAATATGACAGATGATGATAATGATGATGATGAGAGGATTTGAGGATGACTGAGGCAAAAATCATCATCTCCATATGGCATCATCATCTTTACCCCTAAGTCTCATCATCATAATCTCTCAATCTTGTTATGGTCATTCCTGAATCCCTTCATCGGCATCATCATCCAAAAATCTTGTCATGGTCACTCCCAAATCCCTTCATCCGCATCGTCATCCCAAAATCTTGCCATGGTCATTCCCAAATCCCTTCATCAGCATCGTCATCCCAAAATCTAGTCATGGTCATTCCCAAATCCCTTCATCGGCATCGTCATCCCAAAATCTAGTCATGGTCATTCCCAAATCCCTTCATCGGCATCGTCATCCCAAAATCTTGTCATGGTCATTCCCAAATCCCTTCATAAGCATCGTCATCCAAAAATCTAGTAATGGTCATTCCCAAATCCCTTAATCGGTATCGTCATCCCAAAATCTAGTCATGGTCATTCCCAAATCCCTTAATCGGTATCGTCATCCCAAAATCTAGTCATGGTCATTCCCAAATCCCTTCATCGGCATCGTCATCCCAAAATCTTGTCATGGTCATTCCAGAATCCCTTCATCAGCATCGTCATCCCAAAATCTTGTCATCCTCATCAACATCCCTGAATCTTGTCATTTTCATCCATGTTGGGTTAGAGGAATGACGATGAAATAATTTCTTCATCAACCAATGGATGACAAATTCTTCATCGCCACTACCATTCTCAAATCGCATCATGTCATCGTCATCTAACCCAAATCTCGTCATCGTCATCTTCATCCCCACATCTCATTATCGTCAACTTTATCCTACAACATCGGGCCATCACCATCCCCAAATCTTGTCATCTTCATCCAACATTGGTCTTTGAAGAATGACAATAACAACGATCAAAATCCACAAACCCTAGAAAAAGAGGAATCCAACCTTTCTTGCACCGTTTAATCTCCTTCTCACGATCTGGCCAAGCGAGAGCTGCAGAAAAATTCAACACCTAAATCAGAAATTAGGTCAAGATTCCATGGAAAACCCTAGAGAAGGAAGAAAGAGTAGTCTGTGATTCAGTTATTATAGTTCTCACTTCAGCAAGAGGACGATTAGATTCAGTGGTATGGTTCTCCGAGAAGCTCAGCTGGGATGAATGAATCTCTGCGTTCGTCGATGACTCTCTTGCAACGTTAACCCCACTGCTTGAAGATCCAGCATTTGATCGTTTTGAGGGATTTATTGAGGGCCTGCTGGGTGGAGGCGATCTCAAGAACTTCCAAGTGAAAATAATCGCGATTGCAAATCCAGCTAAAGCTCCAAGAGTTCCAGCACCCTGAACGAAAACCCAATTGAAAGAAAGCGATCAAAACGTCGGACAACAAGAATTGGAAGTAGAAAAAAACCTAATGAAAGAGTGATTTCGGTTAATTTCAAAAAGGAGACGATCAAACTAAACAAAGAGAACAATTTCCACAATAATCTACCACGGCAGGAAAAGGGGTCGATGAGGGTTCAACCTTGTTGCTGAAGAGGAGCATGACAATCTCCGTGGTCTTGCGATGGAGTTGCAACGACAGCTTCTTCACCAGATATCCGACCTGCTCCGTAAGATACTCCGCCATCGCACAAAAACCCAATTTGCAATCGGGATTCAACGGAAATCTGCAGTTCTTCTCAGGATGAGAATGCCAAGATCGTCGTTGCACAAAGCTAACATCTTTGATTAAATAGACAAAAGGGTCTTACATTTTATACGGAATCGCTTGTGCTCTGTCGGAGAGAGATATTGAATTAAAAATATGCTTCAAAACTGCAAAAATATGCCAACCTCTAATTATACATTTGTAGGAAGATCTTCACCTTACTTAGGCTTCTAATTACTTCAGGATTTTCCTGTTCATTTGGATGATCATATTAAGAGTTCATGTTCTGTCTGTCAATAAATATGGGAATGAAATTGATATGTTAGTTCAACATACCATTTTTTGTGTATTTACCTTTGATGGGCAAAGTTAGAATTGTGTTTGTATTGAAATAGAAATATTCAATTAACATAATGATTTAACACCCTGAACTTCTTCATGGTTCCCTTTTTTAGATACCAGTAGCTTATAGTTTTTAGCTAGTGGTTAAAATGGAGGGTGTATGTTTATATTAGAGTTGTATTTATATTGAAATACATATATCCAATAACTTAATGATTCAACACCTTGAACTTTTTTATGTTTGTCATTTGTGGATGTCAATATTATATAGGTTGTAGCCAGTGGTTAAATGGAGGGTCTGTGTTAATTGAAACTGTATATTAGAAAATCATGTGAAATTAGTGGTACCCTACTTTAGGGTCTTAGTCATTATCAAACAATTTATATCGATGCTTATTTCTAGCTTATATGTTTTGTAACGGTTAAGTCTTCCACAAATATTTAATAAAAATGGAAAATTCATTGTACGAACCAAGATAACAATAGTGTTTTCATAACCTAGCGTTATATAGATTTTCCCTTTGCCCTTAGGTCATTTCCACGTAAAATGTCCCTCTAATAAAATAATTTAGTAGTCTTTCATGATATTAAAGCATGGGAAATTGAAGATGATATTATCAATGGTGATAAGATTCTATAGGCAAAAAATATATAATTCAATCATAAAACTAGTTGGATTATGATACTTGTGGACATAATGTAAATGAAAATTTGACTATTCAAAAAGAGAATTAAATTTGGTAAAAGGATGAGATGATTTATATTCATACATTAATTATATAGTCATAACTTTATATTTAAACCTTATTGCCACAAATGAAGAAATTATATTGGCATGACAGAGTTTGATGCTTACAAAACACCAACTGCTGTGTGCTGGGCTATCCTGATCTGGAGTCATGCTCTATGGAACACATAAGTAATTCTGAAAGTCAAGATGTCCCACCGAACATGACTTTTCGCCACTTAACAAAATGGCTACAAACATCAAGATTTAATGTACACAGTATGAGATCCATAGATTGAGTTAAAAATGTACTCTTTTGTAAGTGAAGTACATGATTTTTAACAGGAAAGATGCATTTGATGTTTCAACTCTAACAAAATAGATAGGTGTGTAATGATCAGGCCTCAATAATCTAAATAATACCTTCAGAAAAAGATTTAATAGATACTTCATTTGACTTAGTATCATCAATAAACGATTGTACTATCCTAAGAAGTACATGGGTTTTCCAAAATCTTGATTGGAGAGATATCATTGTAGGCATGTATTAGCCTTGAAAATGTCTTCTCCATTGCTGCCAATGATAATGGTATCATAAACATATATTATATTTATGAGAATGATGTCATGTGCCTTCTATTGGAAGAGAGTCGAATCTTAGAAATATGTGCCCTGCAAGTAATGTTCAGCACATCCAGGATGGGTTGAATGGGACATGATGGGATGGATGATGATTGGTGATGGAAGGGTTGTAACATATAGTTTCTCACATCTCCTGCCCTATCTCATGTGCTTGGAATTTAGGAATCATCACATGTCTCTCAGTTACATTCCATACTTATCCCATTATCCAGATGGTGTACCTTTGTCAAGAAACGGCATATGATAAATCACAAATATCCAGTTTTCTGCTGTAATTTTGGGCAATTTGCATCATTTATTTAGGTTGAAACTTTGGCAGCCAAGTTTCAACCACCTATGTTCTCATAATCATATTGATCCAGTCTCTCTTCTTCTCTTTCTCGCCCTCTTTGAGTCTACCGGTATGTGCCTCTAGGACACAATATGCTACCTTATATTTGTCTCTAACCCTCTTTATCACTTGCGCCCTATCTCTTGCTCTATCTCTCCCATCATCTCTCTGTCACTCATTCTGATTTTATTTATTCCCCAGACTATTTATCTATCACTCTAGGACTCTCTCTTGCTCTCGGCCTCCCTCTTCTGTTCTGTGAGTCACTTTGTATCTCTCTCTCTGGTGTGTTGTCATTGACATGGCTCTTATGCTCTATCTCTCCTGATCTCTCTCTCTCTCTTTGTGGTGTGTTGTCATTGATGCAGCCCTTAATCATGTTGTAGTAGTCACTGTGACTGTAGCCACCAGAGCTAAGGATGTGAGCCATGAGGTATCAACAATTTGAGAACAATAACTTTATGATTTGATTTAAAGTGCAACAGTAATGAACTTATAAAGTTATTTGATGAGTAGATTCAATCAGTAGTCCTCTAAAATTTCTATCACATTACGGGGGTTTATGTAAACATATGTGGCCAACAAGCTAATCACACATTCCACTTGTCATTCATTGTTCGTTAATATATGTTATTCATTATAGGTTGTGGGTAATGTTTTTATGAAGTCCATAAATAATTGATCTAGCTTAGTGAATTATGATGAGATGATAACATACAAATCATGGGTCCTAAGGCATGTATTCTGAATATTCATGATGAAGAATGACCTGTCGAGATCGAACAACAGTTCTGGCGTCTATTGGGGGGGGTGAAATGCTACTGGATGTCAATGCTAATGCGATGAGAAAATTTATGAGAAGCAAAAACACAGCATCGATAGACACCGCCAGGCAGTAAATTCAATGTAAGAAAGACCTGGGTATGCCACTAGATTCCCAATGACCAGGTCATCAGGTTGAAGGCCGACAGTGCGAGCACAGCTACGACAGCTAGCGTATGTGCCCTCAACGAGTCCAACTAGGGACGTACCGACAGAAATCCTAACTGTTGGAGTGATAGCCCTATCTATCTCTTACCTAACCCTAGTGGTGGAGATGGGGTTGGGAGGCATTGAAGGAAATAACAGACATGTAAATAGGGAGAGGTCCAAGCATACTAGAATAGATGCAACCCAGTGGTCATGGAGAATGGCAATGAGAGCCGGCGTATGACCCGTCGATGGCGCGAATGGCGGGCAGAATGGCACCCGTGGCATTGGCGTGGGCGGCATGAGCAGAGCTGGCAGTAATGACGTGGATGATGGCAGGGGTATTGATGTGAGCAGTTGTACATGCATCGATGTCGGCAGTGGTATGATCAACATCTCATGCGGCAACTGAACGACGGCTAAAGATAGATACCAGCGGCAACGGTACCAGCGGTGCAGGCTGATCGGGCGGCAACAACGCAGGCAGCGCGTGAGACGCGCGATTGGAGATTGCAACGGTGACAATTAGCCCAATGGGGCTGGTGCTAGTGGTGAGCTCGATGGCATCTATGTGACAGGGGGTGAGCTTGCTTGGTGATGACCATGAATGTTGTCGCTCGGCGACAGCTTCATCTTTGTGGCAGGCGGTGAACTTGCTCGATAAAGGAGGGCTTCCCTCGACAGTGGGCCCAGTGGCATATAACGATGTCAGGTGGTGAGGTAGGCTGATAGGTGGGGCACGCGGAACCATGCAGCGGTGGCGGAGGTGGTGCGGACCGCAGCAACGGATATGCGGCAGCGACACCAAGTTACACGGAGCGGCAAATGTAGGGGTGGGGATGGTGGATGTAGTGACTGTGCAAGGCATGCGGCGATGTCAACAGTGACATCGGTGGCAGTGGTGGCAGTGGTGGAATTAGGTTTTCACAATGAACGCCCCGTACTCATAATGGCAATATTGTAAATATCTCTTAATATTAAAAAAATAAAAATAAAACAAAGATAAGTATTGCTCATATCTTCATTTTCTCTTCTTCTCTAACTTTCAACAAAGGGGTACCTCCCCCCTTACATAGGACGTAAATATGCTCCCCCTTATGAATAAAGGGGACGGCCTACATGTTGGGTCCTATGAGCCCTTTTAGAAAGGAGAGGCCCACACACACACAAACACATGGGGACAGACACAAAGGCCCAAATGTACAAACATGTAGACCCACATACACTGCCTTCGAAACAAAAAAAGAAGCCATAAAAGTACGAAGAAAAAAATGTCAACCTCATATGCCCAGTGAGTAGGTCAAATACTTGAAAGACGGGTCTTTCACTTCACCCCTAGTTCTGCGAGCTGGTTGAGATGGGTCTTCGGAGCTAGATGATCCTCATCGATTCCCATATGTAGGATACTTGAGAAGGACATTAGAGTATCCATATAGAATAATAATACATATTCTCTCTTATGATATGTACAGATGATATTGCAACCATTAGTGTGGAGATGCTCAAGATAGATAGTGGGTGTTCTTTAGAAAAAAGAATTCAGTGAATTAATCCCTATGGATCTCCGAATAATATTATGACAATCTTTTAATCAGGTTGATTCACATCATGGTTTCAAGCGGTCCTTAGACCTGAGACGCCAAAGGTTTCTTATAAATGGACGGTTGTACTTGACTATGACCTATAAATTTGTAATAATAAAGTTCTAAATAGTCTTATTTTAGGTGTAGAAAGAAGTTTTTGAGTATGATAGAGTGGTCAGGATGGTATCATCCACCCTTTTTTGGGTTATGTGGCTTTGATTTGGATGAAAATCAATGGATTCATGTAGCAGAAGACTTTAAATAGAATCAATTGGCATTCATAAACCATTGATCAAGTCACTTTTGTGTGGATCATATCCATGAGTGAGATGTGATGAACCACTTTATTGTATTTTCTCCAGGTATCTATTCAATCCTTGGCATATCGAATATCCTCTATCCTAACAAACCCCATTCATTCTCTATTGCAATCCTCACAACATCCCAATCTCATGGGGATAAGGAGGCAAAAGGGTACGGAAGAATAAGGGTATAAAAATTCTAGCATAGGTGAATTTAGTTTAGGTACTTCCCCTATTTATACTACGTGGGAATTTTTCATAAGCCCCCCAACTTTAAGTATATCATTTGAGGTTAAAAATACAATTTTTATGTGACCCTATAGGCCCATATATCAGTCTAATTAACTAATCTAAAGTCTCAAAAGCCTTAATTAAACTTTCAATCTAATTAACTATGTCATTATATAGATTAATTAATAATGGGTTAATTTAACAGAATATGCAAGTCGAGTTTATAGCCCGTGGGGTGCCAAGCCATACCCATGATTTAGAAGGTTCAAAAGAGTGTATTGACTCACTTATATAACCTATTTGTCATCGGCCATTTTGTATGTGTACTCCCTCATCTACTTGATGCTCCTAGGATGATTTGTAAGTGGTAAACTATCAAACCCTAATCGGTCATCTGAGTTATTAATAATACATTCAAAAATATTAGAAAACTCTTTTTTGATATCACACAACCTTGGCCAAGGACTTCATCACATTATCTTCCTTGAGTTTTATCCTCTCATACTGAGACTGGACAATCCCATGTTGACCATTCAATCATCTTCATGAACTTTTTTATGCACTGAACCAATACTGCTTAGAATTCTATGAATGGGAACTTGTTTCTGTACACATTTGGATAACTTCTTGATGCATCCAAATTTAGACTGTTTAGAAATTTGTGATTAGAAACTTATTAACCCCACTAGGAGAACATGGGTTTCTCTGCTTCTGTACATGTGAGGGTTGTATGGAATGATACATTTTAGTGGAAGCCTTATTTATGAATAGAACATATGCTAAAACTTCTGAGGTCTTAATTGACCTAATCTCCTACAACCGCACATCATCAAGTACCCACTACATTACATGTTTGATTCAATTCATTTCACAAATAGATAATTAATGTTGTGTTCATAAACTAAATGATAGACTTCAAGTATACACTATTAACTTATATCCTTAAAAAGGATGATCATGTAGAGTAGATATTAGATGTCACTAATGGGATATGAGTAATGGTATAGAAGTGAATAATTCAGTATGATGCAGTTCAATGTTAAGGTAGCGTGAAGATACAAAACTTAAGTCCACGAACCACTATGATATAGTTTTTAATGAGTAGAATAGGACTTATGGATGTAAAATATCAAGAGTCTATTCAAGGCTCACATGGTCTACGGATCTTCTACATATTACAATGTGCTGAAGATGACTGAATTGACTATGAGGTGAGATCTGCTCAGCGAATGGATATCCCTTAAAATTACCATTGGCCTCCTAATTGAATTCCTTCCTGACTCATAACTTGCTCAAGAAGGTCAAGGGTAAACCTTAAGAGGCAAAAAAACCCAAAACCCTAAGAGTAGGGTGATTGAGGTTTGGAGATATGTGAGAAGGGGGGGGGGAAGGGTTTAAAGATGAGCTCATGTGTCACTGTCACCATGATGACGTTTGGTGTGAAATCAAAGTCTGAATATCTATTGATTTAATAGTTTTTTATGTATTTAGTTAATTTATGCATATATGATGATGCATGCATATTTAAATATATTTTTTTTGCATGTGCATTACATAATTTGGTATGGCTTTCACTTTTGGCAGCTTGTGCATTAAGTTGGGTCGAGCATCATGCCCCAATAATATTGAATACAGATCCTTTGTGTTATTCATGTGTGTGTCTTGCCCAACGTAAAGGGAGGGCAAAAATATTGTAGTATTTGATAGAGAATAGAACAGGATATAGTCTTTATTTCTATGTCATCAGAAAAAAGTTGATTTGTAACAAAATATATCAATGCCATTTGTAGAGATATCAATGAACATATTGTATACGCATATGCAATTCAACCATCTTAGAATCCATGAGAAGCTGAAAGGCATTACTAGTAAACATCACTCCATCTCTAACATATATGGCCAAAATGGATCAGCGACATAGAGTCTAGAGAGAAAAACAGATATTGTAGCACATTCTTTGTCCCATAAACTCAGCAAGAAGCATCCTCTATCACGAGGGATTCAAGATCATGTGTAAGTACACCATTGAGATGAATATTGACTCGCAGGCTCGAAGAGGATAATTTCTATACTACAAAAGTTGTATGGGGTCATGAAGGGGAGGCCAACATATTTTATAATATATATCTCCAAGGCATCCTTGATGGTGGATGCGTGGACCACTGAAAATTCATGTGGCCTACTCGACATTGGATGAACAATCGATGAAAACTATGCGAATTTGTGCTTGCAATTGAAAAACCCCTGAGGAAGTACGATATTAGGAATGTGAGTAAAATGTTGATCCAAGTGTTGAACAATTTTGAGCTGAAATTAAAGGTCAGTAACCAACCAATCCCTCAGTTTTCTCATTTGAGTCTAATAAAGACTATCAATGAAGGTTTATGGGTATACAGGGTCACACACAAAATAAATTTATCTGATAAAGAGCCAATATTTATTTTTAACCAAGGAAAATATGACCCAATTAGGGTTGAGGTGGACCATTGGGCATAAGGTTTCAATGTAATCCAAAATCCATAAGCTTGAGTAAAGCTTACAAACAGTATACGAGCCTTAAGGCAACTTAGACAGTCTTCTCGATTCTACTTGAGGGGGGTTAGGTTACAATAATGAAGTTTACGTGTTTATTTATATATATTTTATGAAGCAAAAAATGATAAAATCCATTTTCCAAATATATTCTGATTTTGTGGATTTCTTGGTATTGTTACATATTTTTTCCTAGATCATATATATATATATATATATTACATTGAACTTATTTAATATAAATTATAATGTTTTTGGGTTTTATTTTCTGTTATGCCATGTGTCTCCATTTTATTTTATTGAATGGAAACCAATCGTGTTTTTTTCTATAATGTTTTACACAACTAATAATATAAAAATGACGTTATGGCTTTACTGATTGTGATACAATAATGACCAATCAGTTACTGATGAATTTTATTTTTGATGTTCAGGGGTGATCTAGGCTAATAGAAACAGGAGGGATTAAGTTTTAAAAAATGAAATAAAGAAGAGTGAGAAAAAATACCCCTGGCGGAACTTAAAATATGTTGCTTTAGTGTCAAAAAGTTGCACACATATGTGTCATTATGCCATTTGACAAAGTAATCTTATGATGTGGCACAGGTGATGTGTTTCCACATCACACATATATGAAATATTTAACTTTATGCCTTTTTTCCAAGCATGGATACGTATCAACTTTTGAGTAGTTCATCTTGGATGACACAAAAATTCACAGCCAATTATTACATAGAACATTTCTGAACCCTCAAACTGCTACATGTAAAGTGATTGTGGTGCTACCAAGGACAGAGAGACTATTTAATTGAATCTATGATGAGGATTGCAACTACTTCGAACGTTGATACATGATAACCAAAGACGATCAAGATGAAATCATGAGGGCAGCTTCATATTTCCCGACTCTTTCCATACATTCCCTCAAATATACGCATTTATGCATTTAACTTTGTTAAAATCATCCTAAATTTTATTTCCTACATTTTTAAGAATTTTTATTTATAATGACTTTAGAGATCCATCAAGCATGTTCTTGGTGTGCTGGGGGATTGAGGATCAACATAAAAATGGATGAACCTACATGCAGCTCAAAATTACTGCAGTTCTGGTGGAATTTCATGATCTAGGTCATCTTCTTTCCTTATATTATTCCATATTTTCCATAATTTATTAGGTTAGATACATCATCCCTGTCTTCATCACATCATTCCACCATCTCCATCGCCTCTAAATCCTCCTATACCACTTTCCATGTTATCATGTCACTATCGCTTAGTTTCACCATTTTTTTCTTTCTCTAAATATCTCCCTCGTTTCATTATGTCCTTTCCCTTACCCCTCATAGCACCTTATTTTATTATTTTTCCATTATCCCCACTTACAAAAATATTTATACTATACGTACCCACCTATCTCGCTATACACCTTCCTATAGTGTCATCATCACTGTACTCCATTTCTCTATCAAGTATTCTCTCTTATCATTATATTCTATCTTATTTCCTTTTTATTACTCTATTTCATCATCCAGCCATCAACCTAAATAAATCAATATATTCACACATATGTATTTATCTTTCTATCTACAATCTTATCTCATCATCATCATCACTTTGCACTATATTTCTTACTCAGATTTATCTTGCTCTCTTTAGACTATTATCTTCCACCTTCTACAACTCTTATAACTTGTCATTATACTTTTAAAATTATTCTCCAATACCTCCATAACTTACCATGTACCTGGTCTCCCTAATACGTATTTTATATAACTATGTGTATCATCTCTAGGATCATCATTTAAATGGAAATTAAACTCCTAACGACATTTCCTTGTGTAGATGATTATTACTCATCACTATCTATCCATATTTTCCATGAGGAATTTTTTAATGAATTTTATTGATTCAACTCAAAGCCATCAAGGATATAAATAAAATTCCAAATGTTGACATAAATAGCACCAGATGTATTAGGAACCAACTTCCTTATGTGACTACACACAAGGGTGTTGTGTTCTGATCCATGGCAGCCTTCCACTAAGGTACATCACAGATTCACAATTAATGTGGGAATTGAATATAAAAAATATATGACTTTTAAGTAAAAATAAACATCCATTCCTAACAGTCATCTCTTGTTCGTTCACAAGCATTAATAGTAATGAAGGCCAACCTGGGCTAGGGGCTGCCAATTAGCATCCCTCTTCTTGTTCTTCAAATTTGGTATACTTCTTTAGTACTTCTTTTGTTTTTTTCAGATGAAAGTAGTTTAATGGAGTGAGCTAGAGTGAATATAACTCAGTTGATCTCAAATAGGCTTTAATTTCCCATCTTAAAGTCTACACAATCTTTATTAACTTTATGCTTATTCTGAATTCTTATCGTAATTGTCATCCCATCTGACCACATTGTCACATGATCTCATATCTATTATATCTTGCCTTTTATAATTTAAATGCATTGTATTCCTCATCTTAGCATCACCCAAATATATTTCATGATGTTTTTTCCATCCTATCTCAATATTTTCATCATATAATTACAATTATGTGTATTAGCATCCATCCAAACCTGAAATTATAATGGATTATAATCTTATCACTCATCTTCCCCAATCTACTTTCCCTCTTCTCTTTATCATTTAATATCCCTGAAGAATTCTCACGGGAGAGGAAGCTCCGAGGAGAGAGGAAGTGTAGAAGAAAACAAAACTCCTTATTTTAGGGTTCTCTTCAAGAAGGTACATATAGAGGGAACAACGTAAGAGAGAGAAAAAGAAAATAAGAAAAAATAAGAAACATGCAGAGTATTCAACGCTCCCCCTCAAACAAGTGAGTGGATGTTATCCATTCCCAGTTTGCTGCCCAATTCTTGAAAACACAGGGTAGGTAGTCCTTTGGTGAAAATATCAGCTCGTTGATGGAAAGATGGGGTGTAGGAAATGCAAAAATGTCTCAACTCTAGCTTCGCTTTAATGAAATGATGATCAACTTCAACATGTATAGTGAGGTCGTGTTGCACTGGATCATGGGCGATGCTGATAGCTGACTTATTATAAATAATTGAGTAGGTTGATGACACAATAGCTTCAGTTCTGCAAGAAGATTGGTGAGCCACAACGCCTCGCAGAGACCTTGTGCCAGGGCAAGAAACTCTACTTCAGCACTTGATTGAGAGACAACTGATTGTTTCTTACTTAGCCATGTACTAATATTGCCACCAAGAAAGGTAAAGTAACCTGTCGTTGAGAGACGATCAACATGAGAACCAACATAATAGACATCTAATTGGATACCACTGTTACGCTTGAATTGAAGACCAAGACCAATAGTACCCTTAAGATAGGGAAGTATGCGGTTGGCAGCATGTGTATGGCTCACTTTTGGAGAATTCATAAATTGACATAACACGCCCACGACATAAGCAATGTCAAGGTGAGTGTGACTTAGATATATCAGCTTACCAACCAATCTTTGATAACGTCCTTGGTCAACAACCTCCTCATGCTCTGCCAGAGATAGCCAGTGGTTTACTTCAATAAGAGTGGTAAGGGGTTGGGAGTCCACCTTTCCAAGCTCTTCAAGAAGGTCCGTAATATATTTCCTCTGGCAAAGGACGATTCCAGTTGCAGAGTATGCCACCTCAATGCCAAGGAAGTAGCGGAGGAGGCCAAGATGTTTGATATCAAATTCACTAGCAAGGTGAATCACCAATTGAGCTGCCACATGTGAGTCATTCCCAGTAATGATAATATCATCCACATACACAAGAAGCAGTGTGACTCCCCAAGACGAGGAATGACGATAGAATAGGGTATGGTCACCATTGCACTAAGAATATCCAAATAGTCTCAATGAGTGCATAAAATGACCAAACCAAGCCCGAGGAGACTGCTTCAAGCCATAGAGAGCCTTCTTGAGACGACACACCAAGGGGAATGTGGAAGGAGCCACATAGCTGGGATGCAAGGCCCTATAAACTTCTTCATAGATATCATCATGAAGAAATGCATTCTTGATGTCGAACTACTGAAGCCAATCATGATGAGCCGCAAGGGCAATAAGAAGATGAACAGTGTTCATCTTAACAATGGAGGCAAATGTCTCTAGATAATCAATACCAAATTGATGTGTATAGCCTTTAGCCACAAGATGAGCCTTATACCGTTCGAGAGAGCCGTCAGACTGGTACTTGACGGTATTGACCCATCCACAACTAACCACGTGCTTGCCCGAAGGCAAAGCAGCACGGAGTGGTGCAAGTGACGGGGCAGGTGCAGTCAAGGGACGACGCCGACGACGATGGTACGTGGTCGCATCAAATTTTTGTGGGGGAGCGGAGGTGGGGAGAGCCAATGGAGGAGTAGCAAGGAGAGGAGACAAGGAGGGAGGTGTAAGTGGAATGAGGAAATCAAGGTACTCATCACATGAAGAGGAAGGAGAAGGAGAGGACGACAAGCTAGAAAGGTAGAATGGAGTAGACTCGTCAAAGGTAACATCTTTGCTCCCGAGGAGATGGTGAGTAGAAGGGTAATAGCATTTATATCCTTTTTTATGAGAAGGGTAACCCACAAAGACACAACGGAGTGCCTTAGCATCAAGTGTATCCTGAGAAACATGATGGTTAGCGATGTAGCAGGTGCACCCAAAGATACATGGAATAAGATTAGTTTTCAAGGAAATTGTGGGATAGACCCGATGTAGGGCATCGATAGGGGAAAGATGAGAAAGAACATGAGAGGGAAGGCGATTGATGAGGTGGACAGCGGTTAGAGAAGCTTCACCCCAGAAATATTGGGAAGTATTCATGTGAAGAAGAGAGTGAGTGGCATCAAAGATGTGACAAAATTTGCGCTCTGCAAGACCATTCTGTTGAGGTGTGTAAGGATAGAACGTTTCATGGATGATACCATGAGAGGTGAAGAAGGTGGAAATGGTGGAGTTAACATAATCATGCACATTATCGTAGCAAAAGCGTTTGAGAGATGTACCAAATTGATTATGGATGAGGGCATGGAACGAAACGATAGTTGTGTAAAGATCTGATTTATTTTTGAGATAACCCCATGTAAAGCAGGTGGAATCATCCACAAATATCACTAACCATCGGGCACCAGAAGTACTAGAGACGGGGGCTGGCCCCAAAGATCATTGTGACTGAGGGAGAAAGGAGAAGATGAACGTGAAGAGGGGTCATAAGGAGGATACATTGCCTGAGTATGTTTAGCTAACCGACATGGTTCACAAAAAACTTAGGGAACATTAGTTTCAAAGTAGAGGAGGAAGGATATCCCAAGCGACGATGAAGAAGCCAAAGAGGGTCCTAGGCCGTAGTGGAGAGAGCCACACCAACAATAGGGACTAAAGGAGTTATAGGTGGAGAGTGGTGAAGGATGTAGAGACCACAACGCTCCTCAGCAAGTGTAGTCATCTGCCTTGACACCTTATCATGAAAGAAGTAAGTATTAGGGTTGAAAAATAAGTCGTGGCCAAGATCTTGAACAAGATGACAAAGGTAAACAAGGCTAAGGGTGAGGTGGGGGACATGGAGAACATGCTTGAGGGTAAGATGGGAAGAGAGTTGGACACTCCCAACACCGGCCACATGGAGGAGTTGACCAGATGCAGTACAAATTTTATGAGAGCTAGGAGAGGGGGTGTAGGTGAGAAAAATCTTTGAGGTGAGAGTCATGTGAGCGGGGGCACCTGAGTCAACAATCCATTGCATATGAGAAGAGGAAGAGAAAAATGTGTTGCCTGAGTTGATCTCCCATAGAAGATGTGAATGCAGTAATTGGTTGAGGTGACCGAAGAAGCGATGTAGAAGAAGCCATGGATGGTCCCATTATGGCAAGGGTATTGATCAAAGGCACCGAAGTGGTCACCAAGTGACTTTGGTGAGCATTCTTTTTTTCTAACTTGTAGCTTGTATCCTTAGTATGACCTATTTTCTTGCAATAATTGCAGAAAAGAGAAGAATCTCCATTGGGCCCATGGCCTATACTCGTCAACTTCTGGGCTGTGGGAATCACGTGAGGTTGCAGCACCGAGGGAGAGGGTGTATGATGCTGCCCACCCCAAGTAGGTGTAGGTCATGAATTCCCTAGCTGTTGAACAGCCATTGTCGAGACAGGTTCGGAGTGAAATATGCCTAGGCGTGCCTCCTCCATCTAAACAACAAGAAGGGCCTCCTTCAAGGTAGGAACCTTTTCCTGATGAATAAGTTGGCTGTGCAAAGATTTGTACTCGGGGTTCAGCCCCATGAGAAATTTGAAGACCCGGAGTTGGAGAACATACCACGACCAACCGAATTGGGAACAAGAGGAATGTAGTGGTCCAACTCTACCCAAAGAGATGTCAATTCCTGGCTATAAGCTCAAACAGATCTGGGGCCCAGGACTAAATTAGTGGAGTGAGTCATGAGTTAATAAATAATGGCCAGGTTGTTTCGCATAGAGTGAGATTCTTGAGCAGCATCCCATATCTCCTTGGCCGCGTCTAGAAATAAGAATTCCATACCACACAATGGACTGATATTGTCGAGAAGCCACCGATAAACGACACCCTCAACATCAAGCCAATGATCGTAGTGAGAGGCAGTGGGAAGCGGTGGCTCTTCCGGAAGATGCTTCATAAGTTTCCCTTTCAAAGTAATTTGAACATATTGACGCCATTGAATAAGATTCAATCCAGTGAATCAAAATTCAGAAGATATACGAGGCAATGAATAATGCCAAGTACTCAATTCAGATGAATGAGGAGATAGCCCTAGTGGCAAAGAGACAGCAGAGGTAGTAGAATCATTAGATGCCATATTGTCGACGGAGATCCGACATGATTAATACGAGCGAGGAGATACTCTTACTTTGACAGATCAAGATGGCACTGATAACAAGTGACGCTGATGCTAAATGAAGGTCGAGCTCGATGTACGCCAAACGAAGGTTGAGGAACGCCAAATGAAAGGCCAGGGAATAAAGGCCGATAAACATTGGTCGGTTGAGCTTAAATTTGTGGGAATATCGACTGAAGAATGACTCAGGACAAGCGTCAAACAGGTGGTGGGTGATGAGAACATGCCGAGCAGGTCAAGCTTGAATGTCAACCAAAGAACGACTCAGGACAAACGTCGAACAGGTGGTGGGCGATGAGAACACGCCAAGCAGGTCGAGCTTGAATGCTGAAGGTTCCTTGTTAGCATTAGGTCGAGTTTGAACACCAAACAGGTAGAGCTTGAAGGTCGAGCTGAATGGTGATAGATTGAGCTGCAGATTGAGCGTCAGCACCTCCGAGGAGGTAGATTGAGCGGGAGATAGATCCAACGAACAGGTAGAGCTTGAAGGGCTCAGATAGATCGAGCTAGATGGCTAGATGGCTCCGAGGAGAATGCTCTGATACCATGAAGAAGAAAACAAAACTCAATGTAGAGAAAGCTCTGAGAAGAGAGGAAGTGTAGAAGAAAACAAAACTAAGAAAAAATATGTACCTTCTCTTCAAGAAGGTACATATAGAGAAAAGAAACATATTGAGAGAGAAAAATTAAATAAGAAAAAATAAGAAACATATAGAGTATCCAACAATCCCTAGTTATCTCTCTTCTATTTCATTATTTTATATGAATACATAATCATTGTCTTCCAAAATGTATGCTTAATATGTCTCTAACATCAATCAAAATCATATTATCTGATTTTCTCTTCAATTCCTTATTTCGACTATCCCTATAGTGACAATTATCACTATATTATTATCTTCTTATTAATTTATTATTCTTCTTTCCTTATACTTAAATATTAATTTCATCATATACACCATTTTCTTAATAAATTAATAATATGGGTACTATCTACAGTTGCATATAGTATATAAATCAATCTCTCTTATAATTCCTGGTATCATAAAATGTCATCATTTCTATTATATAATGTCTTAAGTATATTGTCCTTCAAACCCATCACACTTCTATGTCAGATTTAAGTTCATTTAAATAAATGTTTATTCGTTATTTTCTGGTCTAATATTTATTATGAAGTCATACAATATACAAAATTACTTAGATAACTATATGAAAGATACTAGAGATAATAGAGAAGAGTTATCCAAAGATCTCCATTATGCATCATACATGGGTTTGACAGTTGATCATACTCAAATTCATTTGGGTGTCTGACTTGAATGGACGATAACGCGTAGATGGTGACCGATGAGGGTAAAGGTTCTATGATAGAGGTGACCAATGCGGGTATTTTCTAGAGAACAAGGTGTAGCTTGTCACCCATGAAATTTAAAATATCTATCGGTCTAAATTGATTTTTAATTAGTTATTTGATATGCTGTTATAGTTAATTCATAAGACAAGTCAATAAATCTTATTTAGCCATTAGATTTTTTAGTAGTGATACAAGCCAAAAAGGTCACACACATAAAATCTATGGATGTTAAGGGAGTATTCTAAAATTAGAAAAAAATTATGAGAAATTAAAGTATTCAGGGATCTGTACAGATCAATTCAGTTAACTCTTTACCCAACAACACCATCTATTATTCATTTTTGTCTCTACACTAATGGCCTAGATCAACCATATGTATCATATACATCACATCAGATAGCAAAATTCTTTTTTGATAGTATGATGTCCATCTTGAATATCCTACGAATAGGACAATTTAGAATATATCTTTAAGGACTAGTGGTCACTATAGTATAAACACATCATCATTCACTAAACTATTGCATATATCCAAGGACTTCATACAAACATCTCACCCACGAATGATAATGAATAAACTTTTATTTCAACAAATTTAAACATGATGTAGATGTAGGATTGACCTGACAGCCACACAATGTCCATCAAATCTAACAAATGTGTACTGGAGGACTTCTAAGAAAAAAAACAGGTAATAGGGTGCTTTTACCAGTTATGGAGAATATAAAAACACAAAATAATATCTGACATCCTTCAACCTCTCCCTTTCAGCTTGTCCATGAATCCTTCTCTAAGATCACCCTATAAAGCAGTTCTGAGTCGGGCCCAAAATTCTTTCTTTGTTGGCTAAAAAAGCCTTTCTTAGCTGGCCCAAAGGCCGTATTCTCGAATGTAAAAAATTTCTATCTATTTGGTTACTTTAATTCTCACTAATTTAGTCCATATAATATTCAATATATTTGATATTGAACGCATAAAAATATTCCACATATACTTTTCTAAAGTAATTTTAATGAATAAATATCTCAACTATTTAAGTGTTTAATTATATTTTTAATCATTTCATGATTTATCACAACAAAATATCAAAAAATTAAACTTCATGCATGCACTTTAAATAAGTTATAAATAAGATGTGAACCCAATATAACCAAGTACCAATGTAATGCCATCTTATTTACCTTTTAGTCTCTTCCCACTCTCAAATTCTTTCATCGTTGCATTCTCTCCTTTTGTCTTATTTCATCTCCCTGCTTCATCCTATTTATTTTTATTCAAAATATTATTTTTATTTTCTCTGTAGAAACCTTCTATTATATTTTTTCCTTTTTGATCTCTTATTTTATTTCCATTTTATCAATATTTTTTCTCTTTAAATATTTATCTTCTTAACATCCGCTTGTGATATTATCCTCTCCTATTCATCTTTTATACCTGCCTTCTTCCTTATCAATTAATTTTACTTATCATGGTTTTCTCTCCTTTGTTTTCTTTCTGATATTTATATTTCCTCCTTCCTTGACTTTTTAATGTATTTTATTTCCAAAATTTATTATTAATTAATATTTATTACTGAATTATATTAGAATTAATCATAAAAAAAAAATTTATAGTATTTAACTTAACTATTGGCTGATCTATAGTCAGCAAGGAAATCATGCGTTTGATCAAATATGGGGTTAATTAGTATCTACCTATTATTATTAAATGTGACTCTGGTGTAGCAATTTTATGTTTGATACAAATGGCTAAAGTATTTTCTGATTTATATAATTGTCAATTAAATAAAAATTTATTGTTTTAGAAGTTCTCACATCGCCGGCAACAGATGGGGTTACAGTGAGTTTTGGTATGTTGGGAGATATTATAATTGTGGAACCTAATCTTTACATGGAATTTGGAGGTAAAAAGTAGTTGAACAAACAATAAATAAATATTTAATGGCATTTGGGGATAAAAATGTTCACTGTCATGTGACATTACATGAGAAAATCCTAAATAAAGAAAATCTCTAGAAATTTAAAATGTTAAATTAGGAGGTGTACATGGCTCAGCATAAAATTTTCCCTTATTTATTTGTTTCATCGTGGTAAAGTAATGTATTTATGTTTTCCTTTTTACTCAAGGAAAAGCTATAAATTGTTCTTAAGACTGTTAATGGTACATATAAGGATATTGCTATAGATTATTTAAGTGAAATATTTGAAATATTAATCTTACAATGGGATTCTCTAGTAAAAAACTAATGGAGGCAGTCAATTATAAATATATGTCTATTAATCCAAACTATGTCTCAAATACAATATAACACCTATAGGTGTAAACAAATGTCTCAAAAATGATTGTTTCTAATGAATAAATCCAATTGTAACTACAAACAAGGAATTCAGAATGATAGAATTTAAAATGATAATCTGAATCATCTACATTGCTACTGCCATTTCAAAATGTTAGTGGCTATAAATACAAATTTTTATATTTGTGAGCAGGAGTGATGCAGCAGATATAGACCAAAGATGATGTTATTCAATGTTATCCAGCGGATAATGAAGGTTAGATGTCACTATCTTCATTATGTTATGGATTGTAATCTATAATGAACAATATAGCTCTATGAGAAAAGGCTTCAGTCATGGGTACAAAATCATGATCCCAATATCAGGCACAAATTATGGAACTTAGGTATAGTTCTATAGTATTTTAGTAAATCAAAATGAGAATCTTAAAATCAATAGAGTTTTCAGATAACTTTGTAGAACACCATCAGAGTTCTACTCTTTCATCAATCTGGATCTGTGAAAGTCATACTCAAGAAAACTTCAAATAAACCTCTAAGGTTTAGAAAAACTTGTCAAAGCTTCCCTGATTATTTCCAAGCAAAATTACAGAAATATTTTTAAATTAAATTTCTTATAATACTGTCATTTTGTATAAATGGTGTTCATGATTGATGAGAGAGCGGCAATAAACACATAACTTGATGGCTTTAAATAAGCCCTCATGAAACACCATCTTAGAATGAGGGAGGGACCCATTTTTATCTTTCATGATTTTTTTATCTATTAATGGTCAAACCTGATGATGGCATGCAGATTAACCACAGAAGGTCCTTCGATTAGGGATGGTCCAATCACAGTCATAAGGAGGTTATAAAGTTATTACAAAGTGCGGTTCACAATTTTCCACCGCTCTCCACCTAACCCAGAGAGCATTTATCCAGCACACTACAAGGGGACTCGGCGAGAGCAGATGGGTGATTCAGATTGGTTTTTTAAATAATAAAATAAGGAATATAAGTATGTAGCTAATGTAGATGAGTTACTGATAAAACACATTCTTACTAGGTCAATATGATGATATTTACATGTTTATTTGCATTAAATTGGTAATATGTGTATTTCCAAGCCAAAAATAATTAGATCCATTTTCAGAGTAATGTTTTAATTTTTGTGAATTTTAAGTATTTCTAGGGATTTTTCTGACGTCATATTCTGGAAAAAATGATTTTTCTATTGGAATATGAGTTTATTATATTTGTTGACATTATATTTACGAAAGTGTGAATTTATAATTTAACATATATATTTATATTTTTGGATTTATTTTTAATTTATATGAATATATGAATGTATTTTTGGGTTTAATTTCCTCTGTGTCATGTGTTGCCATTCGATTTGTTGAATGATGATCAATAATTGATTATTGTTAATCATTGGCATAAAACCAATCATTCAATCTTGTTAATGATTAGCATCAGCCAACCACTGAAAACATGTCACTATGGTATCGCGATCGGAGATGTCATAATGGCCATCAATTGCTGAGGCCTTTGTTTATTTTTTATTTAAAGGTGATGATGAGGATGAGTCAAAAAATGGGCAGATTTTTTTTTGCAATAAATGCATGTGGTGACTGATTGCGGCACATTGAAACTGAACACAAGTAAAAAATTATTGTACCTATAAAACACGTCATCCACAACGTCACAATTGTATTCCTTTTTGTATTCTACATTTAAATCATAAACCTTAAATCTTTACCTTCCTCTCCCTCCCTTCTTACTCATCTCCTACATCCACCGTTTTCCCCTTACATCTTTGTCCACCTTACTCCCTCAATTCCATTCATCATATTCATCTTACCTATTTCTGTTCCTATGTATAATTATACTGTATTTAAATACTTAGTATCTCCCCTTGCACCTCATATTTTCCATTGCTTCACTACCTCTTACAGTATATATTCCTTCTCATCCTACCTGAATCGCTATCAAGATATAGTTAAATGCCTAAGATATGTTCCCTGCGTAGATGACTCATACTCATCCATTAGCTACAATTATTATCTGAGTATTGGTTTATAAATTTTATTGATTAAACACAAAAAAGACATAAATTAACCCCAAATTGGAGTTTATCAAATGGCATCATTGACCGGGAGGGCTTTCCATTAGGGTTTTAATTTATTTTTGTTTGGTGATTTATATGTAAGGACTAATGATTTATGAAACTGAATTTAGTCAACCCAGAATGGGGAGATCTTAAGAGGCAGCATTACAAAAATTTTGTTCATATTTTTTATATTCATTCTTAGATGCCTTTTTGTGTTCTTGTTTTATTCCTCATACATTATTTCATGGTATTCAAAGTGAATTGCGAATACTATGATCCAGAATATGATGAATGCCTTGATCCTCATGAGGAAACCCATTATAATTTATGAGCTGTATTATTTTGGGTCTTCAATTATCTCGTAGAAATTTTACTGGATTTCCCTAATTGAGTTTCTGAAAATCATGTCACTTGTTATGGTCATCATTTTCAATATTCTCAAAATCAAATGTTCAACCTCCATATTATGAAATCCAGTAAAATCGTGAAATAAAAATAAATAATTATGCATTGATTCAAATAAAATTCTTCACCTCAGTGATTCTCATCAAAATGATGAATCTTTAATAGATTATATTTTAAAGGTTTAAAAGGAGGATTTTAAATATCAATGCATTTTGATAATGAGAATTCTTCAAAATATGATTGGATACCTAATTCCTGGAATAATTATATTTATAAAAAGGAAGATTATATTTGAAAAATTATGGATTTTCTGATAAACGTCAATTCCTTATTGACAATATTGTTTGAACAATATTTTGATCTTGATATTTACTATTTTACAAGGAAAATGAACCAGATAAAAATGGATAATTCTTTGCTAAATCAGCTTCAAATAAGAATCACATGAGGACAGTTTTGATGAAAATCAAGATGAATGTGATGAAACCCTTATGATGATATTTCTGGTGTTCAAATTGAGAATGGATGAATCATATGGAAATCATATGGGATCACATGAAGAAAAATAAGATTTTGAAGATGAAGATGAAAATCCTTGTGTCGATACTTGTATTTACAGATGTTATTTTTAGATGATAAAAATGTTATTTCTATTAATGAACTTCATGGTAATAGTAAGTGCTCAAGAAAAGAGTAAATTCATGAAAATGAGGATGCAGAGAATTCATGAAGTGTTGACCATAATTTTAGTATTCAGTTAGGATATATGGAAAACAAAAATGATACTTTGATGTATTAATATTGTGATCATCATTTGAAATGATTGGAATTCATAAAGTTCCTAATAAATATGGTGGTGAACCTCGCTGTAATGAAATTGAACCCTTGATTATGCAAAGAGAAACAATGTTAGAAAATAGGTTTGAATAAATAAATTTGAAGAAAATATGTGTTCTTGATTGGCATGATCATTTATTTGATATTCATTAAAAACTATTTGTTTTCAAATGTTTATTAAATTCAAAAGAGGTTCTGGCTAAATTTAACCTGGATAATGTATGTTTTACATAGTGACATTAAAATTTTATGGATTTTAAAAAATTTTGATAAGTTTGTATTTGTATTTTAATTTTTTGTAGCATTATATAACATATATTAAGTTGTCCCAATCAGTATCAAAGCTTACCTTGAAGTATAAATTTGTGCACATGGGTATTGATAATTTAATAAGAACCATGATTAGGATAATTGTCATGGTTGTCTTTTTTTTTAGTTCTCAATTATTATTTTTCCTAGTTCTTATGTTATTTTTTGAATTTATTATAGTAATCTTAATTAATAATTTCTTTGTAATCCACTTTTTGCTCTCTTTCTTTCGGGTTAAATAACTGCCAATTATGTAGCCAATATGTTCATCTTTCTCTCTAAGTATTTTATTACATGATTACAAAAATGAAGAAAAAGCTGATAGAGCACAAGGATTCAAGGAGAAAGCATTATTATTTAAGCATTTATAAGAACATACAAACCCACAGTTTGGAAATAGTTATCTTCCTTTTGATTCTTGCATTAGGATAATACATGTTTTAAATGGGCAGTCAGACAATTATGTCCTATGATTCAAAATTTTTATGACCCTTGTATCATTTTAATTTGGGGGGAAGCATTCACTTGCATTTAATTAATCATGACCATCTTGGGGAAACATTCACCCCATGCCTAAAAACATAAGTATTGAAGTTAGGTTCATGTAGCAGATCAAGTACGTCTCTTAATGGTATGAGCCATGGACTAGATTCATGTGTTTTCTCCCAAGTGGCTAAGATACCTGGTAGGGACATGAACATACAAGACAATCAAAGAGCTTATTAGGTGGAATCCCGAGTGAGCCACCCGGCATCTACCCTTCCAATTGTAAATCTTGCTTGCTTAGAATAAAAATGGTCATTTTTCATGCATTTGTCATGATAATGATGGTGTTAGATTAAATAGGTTAATTATACAAATAAATAAGATGAAATTTAAAAACCCAGTTAGACATTAAATTTACTAATGAAAATTTGTGGAAGATTATGAACCATTATTGACATCATAGTATGCAAATATAGGAGAACAATAAAGTAATTATCTGAAATATTTTGGCCGTATAAAGTATTCAAATTTAACAGTTGCTTTTACACTACCACATTTGCCGGGAAAACTTGTCTGTCTAATCTTAATATTTATCAACAATCTATGATGTATTTCCCTATGTGTCTTTTAATTGGTGAGTCCTACCTCGATGATTTGACCAGTTCACTTTATGGATAAAGGTCAGCCATCTTCGTAAACAGAAAGATAGTCACTCTAAACTTCTCCTGAATCATATGATAGTTGCAAATTTTAATGTGCACACCAGAATTGTCGTTTAAAGATCAAAACCCTTCAATTAAGAGTTGACTTGGTGCACTCCACTTCAGACATTTACTCTAAAGCACACTTATATCGATGTTTACCATAAGATCGTATTACTAAAACTTATAAAGCAATAAAAGACGACACGCCTTCACTTCTTAATTACAAAATAATTTCAAGTTCTTGGTAAAACTCAAAATGATAGGTAAGTGATAACTTACTAGGAGTTATAACTTGATGTGTTTGCTTCTTTGAAACCTTTATCAGGAAAAATAAAAGCCTCAACACTCAAAAATTTTGGGCACTAGATACCTAAACCTTTGTCATTATTATACCAACAATTGAATGATGGAATTCGATAACATATGATTTAGGACATTTCATATCAAGAACTAAAAGCTAGTTTGTATCATTAGAAATCGGTGCAAACTGATCTGACCAAAGGCCTCTCTAACCCCCTCCTGCTACGTGCTGTCTCCAAGCTCGGCATGGACGACATCCACACCTCGCTTGCGGGGGGCTGTTAGTGAGATATATCTTGTATGGGTAATGGGCCTCTATGTTTAGCCCATTACCCTCTTATTCTCGTTTCTCTCTCCTAGGGTATATATACCCAACTCATGTACCTTCACTATTATGGGATTATTCTTCTTCTCTCAATCTCATCTTCTTCCTCCTAACCTAGGTTAGGGTTTCACATGGTATCAGAGCAAAGCTCTTGATCCAGACCTTCCTCCTTGCTTCGGCTGCCACTGTCTGCCTTGCAGACTCGCCAGCCTTCTCCCTTCTTTCCCCTTTCTGGCGATCCGTCTCGCAGCCGCCGCTGCCCTAGGCCGCCGCCCGCAGCCGCCGCCCGCCCTCCGCAGGCAGCCGCCAGCCGCAGCCCTAGGCCGCCGCCGCAGCCGCCGCCCGCCCTCCGCAGGCAGCAGCCGCCAGCCGCAGCCCTAGGCCGCCGCCCGCAGCCGCCGCCCGCCCTCCGCAGGCAGCAGCCGCCAGCCGCAGCCCTAGGCCGCCGCCCGCAGCCGCCGCCGCTCTCCGCGAGCAGCGCCAGCTGCAGCCCTAGGCCGCCGCCCGCCGCCGCCGCCGCTCCGCGAGCAGCAGCCGCCAGCCGCAGCCCTCGGCCGCCGCCCGCGCCGTCGCCGCTCTTCGCAGGCAGCAGCCAGCCTGCCCCTCATGTCTACCGTCAACTCAGGGTCCTCGTCTGACGAGAACCCCCCGGTGCAGGCTCCCGTCTTCACCGCGGCCGACTTCGGGAGAGACCTCCCTTCTCCGAAGATCGGTCTCCCTCTTCCTCCTGCTCCAGAGTGCTGTCGCTTGAGCGCTCCTCAATTGTTGGCCTGGATCAAGTTCGTGGAGTCGACACTCAAAGGCCAGCTTCTCCACAAACATTTGATATGCCCGCCGCTTGCCCCGACCGACCCGCACTATGGTGCCTTTGATGCTGAGCAAAATTTCATCCACTCCTGGCTGCTAAATCACACGATGTCTACTTCGGTCTACGATAAGTTCCTCCACTTGACTACCCCGAAGGAGATTTGGGATTATGCCCACCAGTACTGTGGCCATGATGCCGACCACTGGCGCATCTTCTCGCTTGTGGAGCGTGCGAATGCTCTCCGCCAAGGGACGCTGTCCATCATGGACTACAGCTTGGCTCACAATGCCCTGTGGCGGGAGGTTGACTACTACATGCCGGTTGGTGACCCGCACGGAGTGGATGAGATTGAGATGAGATTGAAACCTAGGTTAGGGTTTCACAGATGAAGATGAGATTGAGAGAAGAAGAATAATCCCATAATAGTGAAGGTACATGAGTTGGGTATATATACCCTAGGAGAGAGAAACGAGAATAAGAGGGTAATGGGCTAAACATAGAGGCCCATTACCCATACAAGATATATCTCACTAACAGCCCCCCGCAAGCGAGGTGTGGATGTCGTCCATGCCGAGCTTGGAGACAGCACGTAGCAGGAGGGGGTTGGAGAGGCCTTTGGTCAGAACATCTGCAGCCTGGTCGGCGGAAGGAACAACCTGGAGGTCAAAGATGCCCTCATCCATCCGCTCCTTGAAGAAGTAGCGGTCACGCTCCATATGCTTGATCCGACCAGTCTGGCCAGGGTTCTTGGCCAAGGCAATAGCCGACTTGTTGTCGCGATAGAAGTGAATCGGGCGGTATGACGCGAAGTTCGCACAAGATCGCGTAGATCCACTGGCCTTCCGGCCCCATCGGCAAGGGCACGGAATTCTGCCTCGCTTGGAGCGGGACACCTTGTCCTGCTTACTGCTTTTCAGCTGACAAGGCCACCAAACACGGCGCGCAATACCCGGTGGTGGATCGGCATCGACGACGGACCCAGCAAAATCAGCATCCGTATAAACCTTCACGGTCAGGTCATTGCTCCGTGGGAAGAGTAGGCCCTTCCGGGGCAGCCTTTCAGGTATGCAAGGACCCGATTGGCGGCCTGGTGATGAATCTCATGCGGGCGTGCATGAACTGGCTGAGAAGGTTGGCGAAGCTGATGTCCGGCGAGTGTGGGTCAAATAAAGCTTCCCCACCAGCTGCTGGTACTGGTAGGGGTTGACCGGTGGAGAATCGCCTTCGCCCAACTTCACGTTGGGATCAATGGCGTCCGGAGGAGAGCAATCAGTCATGCCCATGAGTGCGGAGATCAACAGCATACTTCTGCTGAGATAGGAAGATGCCGCGAGACGAGTAGGCAACCTCAAGGCCCAAAAAATAGTGGAGAGGGCCGAGTGCCTTAATCTCAAACTCCCGAGCAAGAGCGAGACCGAGGCGAGAGGCTTCAATAGTGTCGGAGCCAGTAATCAGCATGTCGTCGACGAGACCACCAGGATGGCAACGGCCGGCCCGTGGCGGAAGAAGATCGTAGCATCACCGTTACTCTGAGTGTAACCTTCAGCGCGCATGACGGAAGAAAGCGTCCGAACCACATCGCGGAGACTGCTTCAGTCCATACAAGGACTTCCGCAATCTGCAGATGCCCGGAGGACCGAGGATACCCGAGGGTGGCTCATGTAGACCTCCTCCTCAAGATCGCCGTGGAGAAAGGCGTTCTTCACGTCAAACTGCGGATCAACCACCCATGATGAGCGGCGAGTGCCAAAGGAGACGGGCGGATTCCATCTTCGCCACGGAGAGAAGGTCTCAAATAGTCGATACCGTAGGACTGCGTAAAGCCCGGCGACAAGCCGAGACTTGCGGCGCTCAGGAGCCATCCGCGCAAGTGCTTGGTGTGTGAACACCCCACGGCCTTCTTTCGGGGGAGAGGCGCGTCCCAAGTATGGTTTTTCCAGAGCCGCATTTCTTCGTCCATACCGCTTCCAATGAGGACAGGCAAGGGCATCGGCAGGGCGGGGCGGGGGGACGGGTCACGTGTCAAGAAGAGGCGGTATGAGGACTCAAGCGGTCGTAGAGAGGTAATGAGAGAGGTAGAGAGGTGTGCGGGTGCACTGGCGGGCCGCCTTTGCGAAGCTGTCCCAGTCAAGAGAGTCATCGTCATCACTAGAGGGGCCGGAGAGAGAGAACCAACGGGAGTAGGAGCGGAAGCAATGGAAGTGGGAGAGGACGGCCGGGTAGGAAGAAAGGACTCGGGTGGAGTGGGAAGCAAAGGAGAGATTTGGGTCCAAAGTGGAAGACAGCTGAGGAGGAGGAATCACGTCCGTGGGAATGACTGGCTGGGACGCAGGAGGAAAGGGATCTAACAAAGGGGATGAGGAAACCTCGCCAAGCGGGCGGAAGAGAAGGCGGCGAAGAAAGGTTGAAACTCAGCGAAGGTGGCGTTGGCGAACGCGAAAAAAAGCGAGTGGGAGGGTGATAGCATTTGTACCCCTTTTGGAGAGGAGTAGCGGCGAAGACGCACTTGAGGGCACGGGCGTCAAGCCGTCAAAGTGGCGCCGTGCCGTGGGCGTATGCCGTGCACCCGAAGACACGAGGAAGGAGGCCCGTTAAATGTCACAGCTGGAAAGGCGATCGACATACGATCGAGCGGACTACAGAACTGAAGAGTCTGAGGCGGTAGCGGTTGACGAGGTGGGTGGCCGTCAAGACAGCCGCCCGGTATGTCCAAGGGATGGAGTAGTTCACGAGCAGAGTGCGGGCGGTAGATGTCACGTAACCAATCCGACGTTCTGCCATGCCATTCTGCTCCGGGTGGCAACGCGGGGCGTCTCATGGAGAACACCACATGTAGCAAAATGCGAGGTCAGCTCCTGGTTGACGTAGTCGCGGCGTTGTCCGGCGGAAGCGTTGAATTGGGTGGCCAAACTGAGTCTGAACCATTGTGCAGAACTGCTGAGCGGTGGCGGCGACAGCGACTTGGTAGGCAGCAAGTAAGTCCACGTGTAGCGGGTGGCTTCATCAACAAAGAGGAGAAACCAGCGGTGCCCCTTCAGACTAGGCAGCGGGCGGGCCTCACACATCATTGTGAACACGATACGGCACCGTCGTATGGGAAGTAGATGGAGAAAATGACGAACGTCGATGTTTGGCTAACTGACATGCCTCGCAAACAACGGTCTGAAGGTCCAAGCCCATACATAAGGGCGGAAGCAAGCGCTGTAAAAGTAAGCGGCGGGTGGCCGAGGCGCTGATGAGTGAGCTGAAGGCGGTCGCGGCGAGAGTCAGCCGTGGTGTGAAGGCTGCGCTGCACCATGAAACACGATCGGCCCCCATCCTCGAACAGCAGCAATCCCCGATCCCGTCTAATCGGTGTAATCTTCCGCACCTTGTTAGACAAGAAGATCCCATCAGGTTGGATGCGGAAGGAACACTGAACCGCATCAACAAGGCGTTGCGGTGATAGAAGCAAAGCTCGAAGAGACGGAACATGGAGAACGTTGGGGATGAAACCAAGACCATCCACGTGGATAGTCCCGATACCAGCCACTCGAAGACGTCCGCCCCCGGCAGTGAGGACAGCCCGGTTCCCACCATGCCTCTCATAAGATACGAACCGGTGATTGAACGGGGTCATGTGTTCCAAGGCCCCCGTATCAAGCACCCAAGTGGTATCCGACAGGAGAGGAGCGGTGAGAGCCGTATGTCCGCAATACCACGAATCAAAAGTAGAGGCAAGAGGCGCACCGAACGTCCCGAAGGAAGCCATAGGCTGAGTCTGGAGGGCGGTCATCTGCGCAGACAACCGAGCAAGATCCGCCTGTAACTGCTCCATGGTGACGGTGGCACTGCCAGTCGAGGAGAGAGCCGGGGCAGGGACAGCCGCAACATGAGCTTTGGCATCTTTGGCAGCTTGGAGATCAAACTGCTTCTTCCTGCACCGCTTCGCCGTGTGGCGCTTGCCGCGATAAGTACAAACCAGTTTGTCTCGCGGTCGGCAACCGAGTCCGGGAGCAAGAGTGGAAGGCACCGTGGACGCGCAGTAACCAGGCAAGTCCCCAGAGCGGGAGACTAATGCAGTGGAGTCGGCCGGGTTCGCCATGTCGGACGATCACGGCGAAGACTGCTCTCCAGCTCAATCAGGTCCTTGACCACGGCATCAAACTCGGAGAGTGCCCGGGTGTGCAAGGTGCGGCGACGCACCTCGGCATACTCGGGTTGAGGCGTCGAGGAAGGACAAGAAGCGGAGACGAAGAGCATGACGCCGGTCCACTCCGCGGGTCACCAACGGCATGTAGTAGTCAACCTCCTGCCACATGGCATTGTGAGCCAAGCTGTAGTCCATGATGGACAGCGTCCCTTGGCGGAGAGCATTCGACGCTCCACAAGCGAGAAGATGCGCGGTGGTGGCATCATGGCCACAGTACTGGTGGGCATAATCCCAAATCTCCTTCGGGGTAGTCAAGTGGAGGAACTTATCGTAGACCGAAGTAGACATCGTGTGATTTAGCAGCCAGGAGTGGATGAAATTTTGCTCAGCATCAAAGGCACCATAGTGCGGGTCGGTCGGGGCAAGCGGCGGGCATATCAAATGTTTGTGGAGAAGCTGGCCTTTGAGTGTCGACTCACGAACTTGATCCAGGCCAACAATTGAGGAGCGCTCAGCGACAGCACTCTGGAGCAGGAGGAAGAGGAGACCGATCTTCGGAGAAGGGAGGTCTCTCCCGAAGTCGGCCGCGGTGAAGACGGGAGCCTGCACCGGGGGGTTCTCGTCAGACGAGGACCCTGAGTTGACGGTAGACATGAGGGGGCAGGCTGGCGGCTGCTGCCTGCGAAGAGCGGGCGACGGCGGCGGGCGGCCGAGGCTGCGGCGGCTGGCGGCTGCTGCCTGCGGAGGCGGCGCGGCTGCGGGCGGCGGCCTAGGGCTGCGGCGGCTGCTGCCTGCGGAGAGCGGGCGGCGGCTGCGGGCGCGGCCTAGGGCTGCGGCTGGCGGCGGCTGCCCTGCGGAGGCGGGCGGCGGCTGGCGCGGCGGCCTAGGGCTGCGGCTGGCGGCTGCTGCCTGCGGAGAGCGGTCGGCGTCTGTGGGCGGCGGCCTAGGGCAGCGGCGGCTGCGAGACGGATCGCCAGAAAGGGGAAAGAAGGGAGAAGGCTGGCGAGTCTGCAAGGCAGACAGTGGCAGCCGAAGCAAGGAGGAAGGTCTGGATCAAGAGCTTTGCTCTGATACCATGTGAAACCCTAACCTAGGTTAGGAGGAAGAAGATGAGATTGAGAGAAGAAGAATAATCCCATAATAGTGAAGGTACATGAGTTGGGTATATATACCCTAGGAGAGAGAAACGAGAATAAGAGGGTAATGGGCTAAACATAGAGGCCCATTACCCATACAAGATATATCTCACTAACACAAACAACGATCCATTGTTTAAAAAACATGATTAGAATAGTAAGCCAAATCAACCTAAAATGTGATTTACGACCGCTTTACCCACCCTCAATCAACTTGAGCCGTTCCACTTTAAACATTAGAAAATAGAGAAAAGGTGAAAATATATCTACAAACTCTCTCTAACCATGCCTAAAGGAATGCACCAACCATGCATGTATTTACTTACATGAGAACAACATCCCCCATCATAAAAGTCTACTCCTATGATTTCTTAAATAAAATTAAATGTGCCTAAATTAAAGTTATGACTGGTTTCAGATCACATTATTTATGTCTGAGGAGCCAGAGTCATAGACATTGCTAGCTAAGATTCCTCTATGATCAGGAGAGGAACTTAGGCAAGATGATTTCATTTTACCATGTTTTGAGCCAAGTTCTACGGCTTTCTATCAAAAAATAAAGGTTCAACTCTGATGAAAAACAGAAGGCTGATGACACCAGATTCTAAATTGAGTATCTGGCATGGTCACCAGGTAAACCATATCTCTATGCTGGGAAATATTATTATGGCAATATCCTTCTATAAAAGGTGATTCATAAAGCCTCCATAACATCTTCCCATCGCCAAGAAAAGAAAGGTGATTAATGTCTTTTGTACATAACATGTTGACCATGTCACTATCAACTATAAAAGGATCAACAAAGTTGATTACCATGCGAACAATTCAACGTTGTCCCGGTTTCTTCTTATGAACTTGTATTTTTTTGTGCAAGGACTAGCAATGATAGATCAGCCTAAGTAGCTTTCAAGAAAAAGCCCTTTGGAGTTCCTTTGAAATGAAATTACTATTGATCCTACCGAATTCCATGTACATTTTTTATGGTGTTCCTAAGACAAAAAAGGTATAGATCTTCCTACGTGAAAACCCTCCAGGCTTTTTAATCAAGAAAGGGTCGGAATCGGCAATGAAGGACAAATTCATCCAACCGACTTTGAATATCAAAGTCAGTAGGACAAATTTAGCAGACGTCACTGGGAAAATATATAAATAATTCTACGACGACATGAAAATACCCATGGCAACGTGGAGATATAGCAAGATCTCCACAGCGAGAACCACATGCGGGTCTGGTGAGGCTTCCTTCGGTTCTATGTTTTCTAATTTTCTCGTATTAATTTATATTATTAATTTTCATACTTAAAATTTTGATCTAAAGATATGAATGGATAACTGAATATTGCATGTATAATATTTTCCATAACATAGTAGAAACCTTACACAGTGTGACCGGATATTCTCAGGAGGAAAGCGCCGAAAGTGTTGTTGTCTATGGAAACAGGCAATCCGGCCATTTTTCTCATCGTCGGCGTCTTGTTCATTCTGCATCAACGGCAGTAAGAGAAATCACGTGACATCCCCCAGCTTTCAATTAAGACTCATGGATGGAAGACGAATGACAAAATAGGACAGACGGAGCGGGACGCAAAGGTCAGGGGACTGGACTGAATGGATGACTGGATGGACGGAGGACGGTTGTAAATCAAGAGTTAAATCACACGCGCCCAATGATGGAACAAACGGAAAGGAATGGAAGGTACAAAGTCTTTTGTTCCGTTTCGACTGGATGGATGATTGATGATTGTATAGGACTGAACGGATGACAGATCATCATCCTTCCACAAGCGTTAATTTAGATCATGTCAGATGAACATGAAAGCACATGAGCTCACCTGCTGAGAATAGTGTCAAGGTTGTTTTTCGCACGGACGAGAAGCTCCATATTATCCCCAGGCTGAAAAAGAAGAAAAAGAATCATCCCTTGTGAGTAATATTTCAATTCCAGGAACAGAGATAAATCTGGAAGTACAAGTTTTAAAAAAAAAATTACAAAAAAGGTGTCCAGATTGAGTTTGATCTGGTCCAATATTCTGGCGTTCTCCAGTAAGAGATGCTCTGAAGCGTCCCCTATCGTCAGGTCTGCGATTCAAGCCAAAATCAAATCCGGATATGTCAAAAGATGATTAAGATAGAAATATCTCGAGATGATAGGGTTGAATCATGATATTAGTTATCATTTTACAAGAAAACTTCAAGACAAGGATATTCCTTTTGTATGATAGCCTGGTCAAAGGTGCTTTCATTCATTCATGATGGTTCCAATAACCAAGGCCAACAATGCAGAAAAAGTTCCGAAATTCAAGACAAAAATCAGTCCAAGAATGTCAAATGATGAGATAGACGGAAGTATCTCAAGATAATGAGTTGAATCATATCGTGTGGGCATCTGCGGAGGAATTGCTTCTTAAAAAAGTCAGTTGAATCATGTTGTTAGTTATCATTTAAGTAGAAGATTTTGAAAAAAAGATCTTGCATTCATGCAAAAGCCAGGTGAGACCTGATCCCATTTGATTATAATGGTTCTAACCTTCTGTAACAATTACTAAGAAGAAAGGATCCAAAATCCTGACATAAATATTTCCCAAGAAAATAATGTGTCCCTTCTTGGGAAGCTGCCTCTTCATTTATACCAGCCGTTTTGCACCTTCTCCTTATTTGAATCGGCATACGTCATTTCCGACGCTTATGTGTGGCATTCCCCCCCCTCTCTGTTCTCTGCTATGTTCTTGGGAGCTTCTTATCACAAGCCCTAAAACTGGTTTCGAGGAAAGTCGACTTGGCGGCCATGTGTTGGGGTTCCATAAGAGGATCCGGCAGATTTTACACCCGCGCCAGCCATGGAGCCCCACTTGCCAACAACGTGATACAAAACCATCAGGCCCAGCCAATCAACCCCCTGAGAAGTGGTCCATTTCAGGCCCAGAACTGCCGTTCTCCAGGGCAAGCCCACCGTCCCACGATGCTGCCTCCTTCTAGCCCCACTGATGACGACTGTCATCAGCTCTGGGTGTTTTCTTCTTATTCCGAGTGCAAGTTGTTCAAGAGCTTTTGCTACAAAGGTGACCACGTGGGGTTTTGAAGCTGGGAGGAGTTATTGGGGAAGCTTTGCCGGTTGTTTGGTCTAAGGCCACATCAAGCATACGCCTGTCTCTTTCATATGCATCAGACTAGAACTGGGGACAAAGCGTTAGATGAGTTCGTGCGGCTTGCACTGTACATGCCCCACCTGTGCAAGATAACCACAGTCAATACCATTCTAATCGTTCTTTGACCACCAAGTCAAAAGGAGATCCGCCAGCAGTTCCAAAGTAAACAAACAAGCTGCCCAACTATGCTCTTGAAGTGGAAGCTCTGAGGGAGGAAGAAGGCAAGCTGCCAGACCACGGGGGCCCTGTCCATTTCAACCAAGGCAGACCCAATATCAACAAGACTCCACCAGGAATGGTGACCGTACAAGCAGCGTGAGGCCAAGACACTGTGTGCACCTTAAAGAGGAAGAATTGACACAATGCAATTGTTAAGATCCTGTTCTGTATAAGATCAACTTTAGTAGATCCGGACTGGTAAAGGTACCTTAACAGGAGATCTTTTGGAAACTTCAGACATATGTAATGTCAAACGTATTGGAATGTTTCCAGACTTTGGATCCATTCTAGACGAAGACGATCAGGACGAACACACATTTACTGAATGGTAGTAGGGAGTAAGAGCAAACACAATGAACACATAAATGTACCGGATCAGCTTCCCTGTCCAATACCCAATGCAAGAAGGCAGGAATGGACTTCTGGTAGCTCCACGTGGCTGATGATCTCCGTCTTCTCGGGATTGAGAGAGAATAACCACTCCTTGCTAGCTTCAATTGGAAAACATCCCCGTTTATATAGAGGATAGTCCTGCTCTTTTCCAAAAGGCTCACACGTGCGACATCAATTCGCATGTGTGGAGCTTGGCTGCAATTAGTCATTGGAAAACATCCCCGATTATATAGAGGATAGTCCCGCTCTTTTCCAAAAGGCTCACACGTGCGACATCAGTTCGCATGTGCGGAGCTTGGCTGCAATTAGTCATCGGCAGAGGCTTATCATTATTTCCTGGGCCGAAGACCAATTGGTCCCCAGTGGAAAAGCTGGGAAACTGGCGTTCAATAAGGTCGATGTCCTCCCACGTGGCCTCATAATTGGGCAAGTTTTCCACTTGACCAACACTAGCATGCCATCTCCTATAGAATTGGTAAGAAATCATACATTCAGGATACACCCGCCATTCCAAATTTTCAGACAAGTTAGACGGAATCTCCAACATCAAATGATGATCACCTATAGCCTTTTTAAGTAGGGAAATATGAAAAACTGGGTGGAGTCTGCAAGTACAGGTAAATCAATTTTATGTGCGACTGGTCCTATTTTTCGTAAAATTTTATAAGGACCAAAAAATCTGGGTGAAAGATTTTCACGTCTTCTTGGCAAGAGATTTCATACGATATGGTCGAACTCTCAAATAGACGATATCTCCTTCACTGAATTGTATATCACATTTGTGTTTATCAGCTTGATTCTTCATGCTCTGTTGACACTTGGTCAAGTGTGATTTTAGCACCATTAAAACTTGATCTCTCTCTTGAAGAAGAATATCTAGAGAATCTAAGGGAGTGGTTGGGCTGCCATAATGCAGAAGATGAGGGTCTCTTCCATAAACAGCCTTAAAAGTGGCCATTCTTATAGCTGAATGGAAGGAAGTATCATAATTGTACTCTGCCAATGGCAACCATTTAGTCCATTGTTTGGGTTATTCCAACGAGAAGCACCTCAAGTAACATTCAAGACTCCTAGTAACTTCAGTTTGTCCGTGGGTTTCTGGATGTTAAGAAGAGCTGAATATTAAAGATGTGCCTGGGACGTAATTCTTTCCAAAACGAACTAGTGAACACACTTCCCCTGTCAGGAACAATAGTCCTTGGTATTCCACGTAACCTCACAATCTCTTTGATGAACACCATACCAGAGCAACAACTTGAGTTGAAAAGGGGTGTTTGGTTGGAATGAAGTGTGCGTACTTGCTCAGTCTGTCAAATGCAACCAGAATGGAGTTGAATCCTTGAGAATTTGGTAGACCTTCGATAAAATCTAAGGATATGTCTTCCCGTATTTTATCAGGGATGGGTGCTGGAGTAAGCAACCCGGCAGGATTCAATGCGAACGTCTTTTGCATTTGCCAAATGTGGCAAGATATATAAGTTTTGATTCTTTGCTTCATTCCATGCCAATGGAATTGCTGTGATATATTTTTGTATGTCTTTAAGAAGCCCCCATGACCACCTATTTTGGCGTCATGAAATTCCTTTAGTAACTTATTAATCAACGGAGAGTTACAAGGGATGACCAATTTCTTCTTGTAAAATAAAAGATTATGGTGGAGGGCGTAATTCATATACTTCTCACCGTTGGCTTATACTGATCTCTTAATTTCTGATAGTATTGGATCCTGGGAAATTTCATCCTATAACTGAGCCTTGTCCATCCAATAACAGACATACTGTTAGTGGTCATTTCACCCATGGAACGAGATAACGCATCTGCAACAGTGCAAGTCTTACTTATTTGTACCTTATTCCAAATTCGTACCCCATTAGTTTAGATATCCATTTGTGATACAGTTGAGGTATACTTTGTTGGTCATTGAGGAACCTAAGAGAAGTTTGAACTGTTAGGATAAAAAAATTCTGAATAGAAAATAGTGCTTCCACTTATTAATCGCACAGACTACTGCCATCAATTCCCTCCCATAAGTAGAATTGGATGTAAATCGTGTATTAGTACTGGCCCTACTCCATAACCTTATGCGTATGTCTCCACCGTGAAGGACTCGGAAAAATCTGGGAGGCTGAATATTGGTGTTGTAGCCAGTGCATTTTTCAAGGATATAAATGCCAAGTCAGATTCCGGTGACCATTTGAAAGCATTATTTTTATGTAGAAGTTAAAGAGTGAGCTTTAATAAGACTAGTGATGTACAAATCATCTGATATAGCTGGTCAATCCCAAAAATCTTCTTAGCTGTTTGATAGTAGTAGGTGTCGACCAACTCTAGACGGCTTTAATTTTACCAGTGTTGGTACAAACCCCATTTGCAGACACCCAATGCCCCAAGAGTTCACTCTAGTCCATGGGGAAATCAAATTTTTTTTAGTTTACCCATAATTGGTTGTCCCATAAAAATTCCAGAACCAGTTTCCATTGTAATTTGTGCTTGACCAATGATTTGCTGTAGATTGAATGTCATTAAGAAAGACTACACAAATAGGGCCAGAAGATCGCATTCATTAATCCTTGGAATGTAGCTGGCCCGTTGAGAGGCCAAAAGGCATAACAAGAAATTCATAGTGGCCTTGATGAGTTTTGAATGCTGTCTTTTGGATGTCATCTTCAAACATTCTGATCTGAAAGTAGCCTGACATTAAGTCTAATTTGGTAAAAATAGTGGCCCCATGGAGTTCCTCCAATAATTCTTCCACAATAGGTATAGGAAACCGATTGGGTATAGTAATTCTGGAGTCTCCAATCTCTAGATGTTTCTAGAATCTTATGGAATCTTCTAGACTCTTATAGATTATTGTAATAGATCCTACTCGAAGCTTGCGTGCCTCTATAGATGTTCTGGAAAGGAGTAGAAATCTTCCAGAGAGGGTCTCTAGAAGCTTTCATGTAGCTCTATAAAAAGAGGTGTCCACCACAAGCATGGGGCATCCTGGAGAGAATCCTTGCGAGCATCCTTGTGAGCAACCTTTGAGTATAGAATCTAAGGTAATAAGCAAGTTCGAGAAAAGTTGGGGCTGATATAGCATTTGTGAGGAGGCGACACCATGTATGGATCTTCTTGTTGGTGAGTCCCTTTTGATGAACTGGTTCTCTTTTCTCTTTGAATATTGATCATCCCTTTCAAGAAGGTTTTTTTTCTCAAATCAGTGTGTGGGTTTTGTTTAATCTCATCCCTATATTCTTGATCGAATCGTGAGTTTGGTCCAATTAATATTTTAGGCTCCATTAAGTTAAGATCCTTAACATAAACCATGTCTCACTAGCTCAAACGTGGACCACCAGCATCCATTCGTCCACAGAGCTGGAAAAGAGGATGCAGATCAAGTTCCCAGACATTTTCTCTCCATTCAGTGGCCTACCACAACAACCGCTCCGTAGATTGTGACATCCACCTAATCCCAAATGCTCAGCTGGTCACCTGAAGGCCCTTCCAATACCTACATGTTCAAAAGAATGCGCTGGAGATGATTATATGAGAGCTCTGTCAGGAAGGCACAACTTAAGCCTTGCAGAGTCGTTTAACTAGCCCAGTTATTCTGATAAAAAAGGACGATTCTGCATATTTTCGCATTTATTATCATACACTGAACACGCTCATTGTTCCTGACCAGTTCCCCATTCCAATAGTCTATAACCTCTAGAAGAAGCTTCATGGCTCTGCTATATTTTCGGAACTCGACCTGAAATCTGGAGACCATCAATTACAAATCAAGGAATCTGACATCCCAAAGATGGCCTTCCAAACTCGAGAACATCACTATGAATTCCTGGTCATGCTGTTTGGGTTGACTGATGCACCGGCCATCTTCCAAGTCCTCATGAATGGCATCATCCAACCTATATCACAAGTTTTATCCCAGTTTTCTTCGACGACATTTGGTTTTTCAGCACCTATATGCAAGACCACGTTCAACATTTGAAGCTAGTGCTTTTCTTTTGAACCAGCATCAACTTCATGCGAATGGGAAGAAATGCCCATTCTCCCAGCCACAGCAGCAATATGTGGCGCATGTTGACTCGGTTAACGGAAGAGCCACTGATCTAGGAAATTTTTCACCCATCAAAGATTGGCCCACCCCTCAGAATCAGATGTCTCGGAAACATCACCAGGAGACCCAGTGAAATCTCACACTTGCATGGTCAGGCGAGTCTCCTTGAATTCTGTAATCAGTCTTATCAGACCTATCAGAACAATAGGGGAAGAAGAGCCCCGATAGCCCTTTAACATGGACATGCCTGAACTGGAGCAGAAAGAATCCACAACTCCAGGATGCCGAAGTGGACTGTGTGTGGTCCAGAAGCGGAAAGGATCAGAACTGTCCTCTTCTGAATTCACAATATAATGACAGAGTAGTTAAACATTTGGGATTATAATTGAGAGTTAAGATTTGAGTTCATGGAGCTTGAGTAGTTTCCGGTTCTTCTTGGCCAAGGTTTCAGCACTCGGAAACGTGGATATTCAAGCCAGTCCTTCGACTGGATCAAGTTTTTTAGCAACGATCCCCGCCATGCAAGACTGCTATGGGAGCCTACCATTATAATATGTAAAAATCACAAGAAGGTTTTATACACTGAAGTAGATGGAAAACATCACATGGGAATTGCATTAAATCCTTGATAAAGTCATTAATGGTGCTAAAATAAGAAAGTAAGCAAAGGCCGGACCAATTTGTGGCACTTTGAAGGCAGTAGAGGTCAAACTGGGAGATTGCACTGGAAACAAGACTCCGGGCGATGGATAGTCCACTTGCTTATCCTAAAATAAATTAAGGGTTACATTAATTAATATGCTTTATTTTTTTTATAAAGGGCTCAGAAGTCATTTACAAAAAAAAGTAAAGAAGAAATAATCATGGAAACTGCGTCGCTAAGATTAAGATGAGAGATAGCTATTCAACCTTCCTTTCTTTCATCTTCCTCGAATTGTGGAAACTTTCCTGCGTACTTTGTTTCTTCCGCTGTCATGAAAAACATTTCATTTAAGATAATTCAAGAACAGTTTCAATAAAAGTACAAGATAGAAAGGAGTATGGTGTTAACTGGTGCACAGCAACACAAAGGTGCTTTTGCGTGGAATAAACTTTCTTACCAACGTGCACATTTATAAGATACACGACATGGTTGAATAATTTCAGGAAATAGGGAAAGCAATTAGCGCTAAAGCAAGGTTAAAATTCATTTCACTCTTTAAAAAGTTGCAAAAAGATCGAATTCGGCTATAGACTGAAGTTTGAAGGGACTCACCGCCATCCATTGACATCTCAAAGCAACATCCCTTACGGTTTTGTGCCGCAAACTAGCAGCAATCTTGATGTACCTCGTGATGTTGGGCTCTTGTTGGTAACTGAAACTCAATCCTTGCACAAATTAGAACACTGACTAAGATCTTAAAACGTGCATCACTAATAAAACAATCTCTGATTAGAAAATAAATGAAATTCGTAAATGCACTCTCTCAATTCGAGATGGAATCAGTGAAACTTTATCATTTTCTTCAGGACTAGATGATTAAGGAAGATTCAAAAGAAGAAAAGGAGCCTGGACATACATTCGAAGGCCGACCTCCAACAGCTTCTGATCTTCAGAGGACCAATCAGCGGCCAATCCACTATCATATTTGAGCCTTCCCGGCGGATGAAGCCGGAGAGCGCGTTCAGCAGTTCCCTGTGGAATCAACGCCGATCTGTCACTCAAAACTGAAGCATTTCCATCAAAGATCGCGCCGGATTTGGCATGTAATCCGCTAGAACAGGCAAAGCTCATCTCTGCCGCATCCACTCCACTCGGCAGAAACGAAAACTTATCATTGTACTGCGCCGACGCCAATACAGTTCTTTGATAGAGCGGTCGGTTTGAATCACTCGCCGCCGACCACATCCAAGAACCGAAATAACGAACCACAAAAAATTTTCCGACCGATCGATTCTCGCGACCGCTTCACCAAAACCTAGAGGACCACTCGCACCACGTCAAACCTCCAAACACGGTTCCGCACTCCATCTCAACGACGGCAAAGAGATCGAGTTTCAAAACTGAATCATCGGATCAAGAAACTTCGTACCGCCGACAATCGACGAGGAATTTGAGCAGCGCGCGGCGATCCGGCGTCGGCGACATCCGCTCGAAAACGCTTCTCTGGATCTCTGCTGACTGTCTTCTTGCAAAAGTAGTGATCAGAACAGAAAAAAAAAAAGAACAGTAGAAAGTAGAAAAACGTCAAGATTCATCTCTTTTTCTCCACAATTACCGTCGATCTGATCCCCATCTCCGTTCTCTCTCTCTCGTTTTCTGTATTTTCTGGCTTCGATCTGTCATCTGAGGCCGGCAGGTCTGTTTAATGTTAATACCCGGTTAAATAAAAGACCTTGCTTTTATGAAATTACGATTCTGCCATCCTCCCAATCGCCACGTGTTTTGGAAGGAGGCGCGAAGTTTACGAGCGGGAGCGGAGCGCGGCCGTATTCTTTCGACTCGAATGCTGCTAAAGCAACTCTTTATGGATCAGAGATAGGGCCTCGTCTTCTACCGAGAAGAATACAGCTTTAGCTTCTTTAGAAGACGAATGAGATCAGAGACGCGGGCAAACGATGCAATAACTTCGGTTAGAGCAAAGCCCAAAATGGCATCTATTAAAGTGGTAACTCTTCACAGGTTATGCAAGAACAACAAAGAAGTCAAAATAAGGTCCATTCATGCTGAACCAAATGTTCGGCATATAGCTATTAATTCGAATATGGGACACCAATGGAAGGTTAAGAATTTTTAATTGCTTAACTTAATAACCGTTAACGCTCCCCAATACAACAGAGCCGTTATTGTGGGAAGGGCGAGTTTACGAGCGGGTTACGAAGTAAATGCAGTCGAAGATTCAGAAGAAAAGCGACCTTTAAAAACCTTGTATCGTCGTGGCACACCCCCCCCCCGCAAGCACAAGGTTACGAAGTAAATAAACCAATCAATGAGATGTTGTTGGTCGCTTGGCTTCTCATTCAGAGGAATTCTATTTTTTCCCGGTCAATTGTTTTTCTTGCAGAACCTAACTGAACTAATTATAGCAGTCTTCTGTGTGCGCTTGGCGCTCCGTCGCGCCGCTCATAAATTCGCGCCTTGTTCTTGCAGAACGTTTCTTTGACTTCGTAATGTTCTTTGACGCTCCTAAACGCTCCGTCGCGCCCGCTCACTCGCGCCTTTGATAGTTGTTGCCTAAGAACCCGACAATTTCCCCGCCTTTCTTATCGATAATTGACAAGACTTTGTTCTGAATATATTATATTACGCTGGGTCAAATCCCTCTTACTGACAGTATCTGTCGCCTTTTTATTTTATTTTTCCATTTCGCCCGTTGCGGAAATAACCTGAAACATATAACAGCTTGTTTGCATTAATTTAAAATTTGCGCATGTTGGATTTTTTTATCGAATTAAAAACCCTGCTATTGATTAATGACTTAATTGCTTGTAAATACATTTAAAGGAAATTTTATGGCTGGGTTTTAAAATATTGGTAGTGCGTATATTTCTAGGAAATTAAATAGATGTGAATCCAAATAAATTTATTCATATAACGATAATCACTATTTCAATTATGCTAATTTATAAAAAATTTGTGATGTTTTGTGTGGGATTTGAATGAATATTACTTCATGCAATGAAAATATGTTTTCGTGTAATTACTTGTATCGCTGAAACCAAATATTATGGACTATGTGTCCAAAATGAAGTTCCATCTACCATGGATTTGAAGATATATATGAAGAAAGATAAATTAATTATGCGAGTGGGCATAACAGGCTTGATGATAAAATAGGCTTGTACGTTCTCGTCTCTATACATCTCTCTGTATCTAACTTTAAAGTTGTAATTCAAATTACATGAAATATTATTATATGAATAACGCTTTTTAAAATAAAAAAATACTTGTACTGCTTAAATCAATGGTATGGACAGAATTTTCAAAATAAAATTCCTTCTATCACGGGTTCTTCCTGTATGATTTGCTAATCCCTGCGATAAGTGATATAAATACACAGAAGTTGATTATGTGAGCGGATATAACATGCCTAATGTCAAATAGGCATCTCCATTATCATATAAATGCATCTATCTTTCCCATTTAACGACACAAGTTGCACTGAATTGTGAACATTGTCCGATATCCATCATTATTTGAACAATGTTAAATTATAACAAATTTGTGAATTTTTACGTTTTAATTGAATAAATAAGAGCACATGAAATGAAAATATGTTTTAATATAACTGCTTGTATCGGGTAAACCAATAGTATGGACCAAGTGTTGAACATTAAATTCATTCTATCACAAATTTTCGTCCATTATTCACCAAACCCGACAATAAGTAATGTGAACATAGAGAAACTGATTATGTGAGCGTGCCTAACACACCTAATGGTAAATTAGGCACTTACATAATCATCTAGATACAACACAATGTCTCATTTAAACATATATGATTCTTTCGACACATTTTTAATCGGGTTAATAGCACGGTACATCCCAAACCATGTCCAAAGTCTGCGAGTTAACCTTAGCTTTTTTTTTGGCACAGTATATCCCAAACTCACTAAGTCGTCTGCGATATATCCCGGTGATGACGTGGAGTCCATCGTGGCTGCCAGGTAGATCTCCGGCCAGATTTTTACCTAGCGGAACCCACCTGGCCGCCAGGCTGGATTCCACGTCATCACCGTGATATGTCTACCTGCCAAGAGAGCGAGAGAGAGAGTTCTAGGGAGAAGGAGAGAGAGAGAGAGGTTCTGGAGAGAGAAAGAGAGGTGTTCTAGAGAGAGAGGCATTGTTCTCTAGAACACCTCTCTTTATCTCTCTAGAACACCTATATTTCTCTCTCTAAAAAGAGAGAAGGAGAGAGAGGTTCTAGAGAGAACAAGAGGTGTTCTAGAGAGCAATGCCTCCCTCTCTAGAACACCTCTCTTTCTCGCTCTAGAACCTCTCTCTCCTTCTCTCTCTCTAACACGCCTCTCTCTCCCTCTCTCTCTAGAATGCCTCTCTCTCTCTCTTATCAAAAAACCCTTGGCAGGTTCTAGAGAGAGAAAAAGAGGTATTCTAGAGAGAGAACGATAGGTGTTCTAGAGAACAACGCCCCTCTCTCTAGAACACCTCTCTTTCTCTCTCTAGAACCTCTCTCTATTTCTCTCTCTCTCTAGCACGCCTCTCTCTCCCCCTCTCTCTCTAGAATGCCTCTCTCTCTCTTTAAGTTAAACCCTTGGCAGGTAGACATATCACGGCGATGACGTGGAATCCAGCGTGGCGGCCAGGTGGGTTCCGGCAGGTAAAAATCTGGCCGGAGATCCATCTGACAGCCACGATGGACTCCACGTCATCACCGGGATATATCACAGACGACTTAGAGAGTTTGGGATATACCGTGCAAAAAAAAAAGCTAAGGTTAACTCGCAGACTTTGGACATGGTTTGGGATGTACCGTGCTATTAACCCTTTTTAATCTGGCCCATTGGTTTATATTGTTTCAAAACTTATACCATAACATATATTAAAAAAATAAGGTTGAGATGGCATGTGTTGAAAGTAGCGTATGTCCCATTACTATACTTCCCAGCTAAACTGCCAAGTGGACCTATAGTTTGTCCGTCCCTTCAGCAAACCCTAGAGTTGGGTCAACTTAACTGACCTAACCTTAAGGGCATGTTAAGGGTCGGGTAGACCTTGGGTTATATCAATTTAATCTCACCGGTGGTTTTAGACTATGGTTATATAATTAAAAAACCTAAGTCAGATTTCACATCACAACATATTAATTCAAAAATTAATTGCCACGTGTCGGAATGTAACCCTCTAATTAAGAAAAATACTTCAAGATCCAAACTGGTACCAGTGTAATTCTATTTTGTAATAAGGGGTTTACCGAAAAAACGGAGTCAAATGCTGACCGGGTGACGTGGAGAGATTTCAAAACTGTTTACACGTGTCGGGAGATGGCGGGTTCGGTTACGGACGAGGTTAAACTAAACTGTGGACGGGGGCAAGTTACGCAGCCCTTTATAAATGTCGTCTTCATCTTCTACGAAGAACTACCCCAAATTCTCGTCCTGGTTCTTCTCGCCATCGCCATGGCGATCTCGAGGTCGTTCTCAACTGCGATCGTCTTCCTCGCCGTGGTCTCCAGCCTCGCCGTCAGCGCTCTCGGAAGGCCCTGCGGAGCGATCTTCATCTCGTATACATTTCAATCCGATTCTACCGTTCCGATTTCCAGATCGGCGACCGATGGACGCCAGATCTCCGCCGATCGGCCGAGATCGATCACCTATTTCCGCGTGATTCCTCTCCGGTTCTACTACCGTCGATCGCGAGTTGATCCGGTTGAATCCGAGGTTTTCGAAGAGATTCAGCAACCGAGGCGTTTCATCGAATCGGCCGTGGACGTCAGTTCTTTGAGGGAGCGCACTCGAGACATTCTGGTCGTGGTGGCCGCTCTCGTGTTTGGCGTCGGATGCGGCGCTCTGACCTCCGCGATTATCTATCTGGCGTGGTATCTCATCAGTAATCGGAGTGAGGTCTCCGGTTCCAAAGGTTATGGCCGCTTCGACGACGCTGATGAGGAGATCGAGAGTCCGAAGAAGATGGGCTACACCGATCTCCCTGCCGCTCCCGATACGCCGGTCGCGCCTCTCAATGAAGGATTGGGTAGAAATTGAGCCTCAGGTTCTGGAAAATTCCGTGTACATACTTCTTCTGATCGTCCTTGGTTGATCCTGTCGTGTCCTTTCATGCCTACGATCCGGTGGATCTTAGGCATCATCGTTTCTCATACGTGTGGTTTCCGTGAAATTTCTCCCTTTTTATTTATGTATTGAAAAGGAATCTGCTTCGATTTCGTGAATATTTCGCTATAAGATCGGGATCATCGATGGAGTGGAGAGAATTTGAAGATCAATCGTCGACTTTTTAGAATCTGGATTCGAACTTGTTTCTACTTAAAAATCTCTGTTTGATTCGGATTAATCATCGCCCAATTTTGGGAAATTTGTTCGCGGACGATCATCTAATCCGGGAAAAAAGGAATTAACTCTCTCCCTCTCTCTCTCCTCTCTAAACCAATGTATGAGCGTTTTGGGCGGGAAAGTTCGTTACAGTGGCGGGGGTAATAAATAATCGACGAAGCTTCGAATCATTTTCAAAAATTTCCTCCTATGAGATCAGGGAATGGCGACGATCTTCTCGAATCATCGACAGAGATTTCATCGCCGGCTCTCCTGGCTAATATATTGAAAACTGGAGCTGATTCGCGGAAATCTGTCGCGTCTGCTTTTGGAAAGGCATCGTCAATTCCACATCGATCCAAATCTCAAATCGCAAATCGGTAAATTATCGATTCTTGACTTCATATTTCCGTTCTGCGCTTTTCTTCTCCTCACGCACGATTTCGAGATTTGATGAAATCGGAAAATGCCGACGATCGGCGATAGATCTTACGCACGATTTGTACTTTTAGATCTGCAATAGTACAAGATTTGCACGTTCCTTCGATTAAAAAATGTTTGATCGATCTAATCGACATCAATTCTCGTCTCCGAACAATCCGGAAAAGAGGGATCCCGAACACATTCAAAAACTAGATCTTCTACAGTACAAACTTTCCACATTTCTCCGATTGAAAAAGAAGGATCGATCAAACACCGACTTTGTAGAAACCGACATCAATTCTTCCATCTAACAATCCGGAGAAGAGAAATTCCCGAACGCAATCAAAACTAGAATTTCTACGGTACAAACTTTCCGCGTTCCTTCGATTCAAAATAGAAAGATCGATCAAACACGGGCCTAGTTCTCTTCCCCAACCATCAACTTAAGCTAAAACTGACATCAGACCTCTTCTCCGATCACATCCAAAAACTAGATCTGGAAATACACAAACTTTTCACTTTCCTTCGATTAAATTTAGAAAGATCGATGAAACACAGACTTAGTTATCTTCTCCGAACATCAACTTAAACTAAAACTGACATCAGTCCTCCTCTCCGATCACATCCAAAAAACTAGATCTGGAAATACACAAACTTTCCACGATCCTTCGGTTCAAAAAAGTAAGTCGATCAAACACAGACTTAGTTTAAACCGACATCAATTCCCTTCACCGAAAAATCCGGAGAAGAAAAACTCCCGCACACATTCATAAACTATATTCCCGAATCTCGTTCGGGGAATATAGTGATCTTCCACAAAAGTAAGATCGATCAAACACAAACTTAGTTTAAACCGACATCAATTCTCTTCTCCGAGCAATCCGAAGAAGAGAATCTCCCGAACAAATTCAGAGCTGCCAGTCGATCGGGGCCAGACCTTGTCGTTCAAGAATCTCGTTCGTCTTGGAGAAATGCTTGCATCCGAAGAAGCCTCTATTCGCGGACAACCCCGACGGATGGGCCGCCTTCAACACGTAATGCTTCTTCGCATCGATCAACCTGCTTCAAAAAACAAGAATCAAACTCCAATCTTCATCCAAAAGATCAACTCACAACAATTTCATCAGCCACCTGGCTTTATCCTGAGCAGAGTTTCCCCATAAAAGGAACACAACCCCGGACTTCCTCTCCGAGATTGTAGAGATGGCAGCGTCGGTGAACTGCTCCCACCCCTTCTTCGCGTGAGAATTCGCTTGCTGCTTTCTCACTGCATCCAAAAAACTCTCAAAAACAAAAAAAACAAAAAAACAAAAAAAACCAGGATCGGATAGACTACGAACCAGTCAGAACGGTGTTCAGCAGGAGAACTCCCTGCAAACCCGGTTCTAATTAGCAGAACACCAAACAAAGAACAAGATCAAGGAGGGGTTTAAGCTTGCCTGGGCAGCCCAGGGGAGAAGATTTCCGTGGAGGGGAATGGAGCAGCCGAGGTCTTGGTTGAGTTCTTTGAAGATGTTGGATAAGCTGGGGGGGATTTTAACGCCGTGGGGGACGGAGAAGGAGAGGCCCATGGCTTGGCCGGGGCCGTGGTAGGGGTCTTGGCCGATGATGGCGGCCTTGAGATGGTCCAGGGCGGTGGAGTTGAAGGCGTTGAAGAGGAGGGGTTGTGGGGGGAAGATGGGGACGGAGGCTTGGCTGAACTCCGTCTGGAGGAAGGTGGAGAGGGTTTGGGCGTAGGGCTTTTGGAACTCTTGGTGGAGCGCCTCGGCCCATGTTTCTTCTATTAGAAGGTCGCTGAGTTTGAAGGGGGGATTGGCGACAATCTCGGCGCAGAGCCGGAGATTGCGCTTTGATTTGGCGAGCAGCTTGTTGAGCTCGCACCGCTTCTTCTGCTCCGGGGTTGGGGAGGAGCTTCTCAGGCGCTTGCTCGGTTGAAGCATGTCTAGGACGGTTTTGGAAGCCATGGCCTACTCTCCCACTTTCCCTTTTGCCAATACTCTGGTCTTGATACTTGTTAGTGGTTTTTTTTCTGGGGGAGTTCTTTTTTTGGCGGGAAGAATCTTCCACTTACCGAGACGTGTCTTTTATTATTAGATTTTTCTTCTTTAATAAGTCTTATCATATTTACTTGTCAACCTCTTGTTTATGGGGTTTAGTGTGTTTCCGTTTTAGTTGGACAATACCAGTGAAAATGTCTAGGAGAGCTTTGGAGGCCATAGCTTCTTCTCCTCCTTTCCCTTTTGCCAATACTCTGGTCTTGTTAGTGGTTTTTTTTCTGGGGGGGTCTTTTTTTGGCGGGAAGAATCTTCCACTTACCCAGACGTCTATTAGATTTTCCTCTTTGGTAAGTCTAAACATATTTACTAGTCACCCTCTTATTTATTTATGGGATTTAGTGTGTTTCCGTTTAAGTTGGACAGTACCAATGAAAATGTTTAGGAGAGTTTTGGAAGCCATGGCTTCTTCTCCCCTTTCCCTTTTTGCCTTTTGGAAGCCATGGTTTTGTGGGGGGGGCTCCACTTCCCGAGATGTGTCTTTAGCAGCCGAATCTATATAATTAGATTTTTCTTTTTTGGTAAGTCTAATCACATTGCCCGTCTCATTTAACTGCTACGATCTCATTTTTGTTTGTGGGGTTGTGTGTTTCCGTTTTAGTTGGACAGTACCAAAACACATGTCTATGAGGGTTTTGGAAGCCATGGGAAGAAACCTCCACTTCCCCAGACGTATCTTTATCAGCCGAATCTCTACCATTAGATTTTCTTCTTTGATAAGTCTAATCATATTGACCCTCTCATTCAGCTGCTACGATCTCATTTTTGTTTATGGGGTTTAGTGTGTTTATGTTTTAGTTGAACAGTACTAATGAACACCCAACGCCTTTTTGAAAGGTTTTTTGGGAGATACCAACTGTTCCTTCAGCAAACTGCTAATACTCCGGCGAATTCACTCCTTAGTGATTCAAGGAAATTTAGGGAGCTTAATCTCTTGCCTTGGATGGGGTGTGCTCAATTCATGCAATTGTTGGCCTCTTGCCATGTGAGTTTGAGTAGTGTTTAATAGGCTTTTGATTCCGGATAGTGATTCTTGGCTAAAACTCCTGCTTTGGACTGGCAAAGAATTACAGTCTCTCTGAATCAAAGGGTGATTGAATAACTTCTATAGATACAAATAGGTAAAATTACAGATACTCATACACACGAATGTGGGGAATGACCAAAACTGAATGGTTAAGCCTACTGAAAACAAAAGGAGCGCCTCTTATTAAAAAAATTTTGTTTTTTGTAATAACTGTGTTTCATGCCCCTAGGAATCATCAAGAAATATCTTTAGAGGTCAAATACTCACATGGTAGTGAGGAAAATACATGCTCACATTTTGAATTAAAGATGACAAGATCGGGAGCCTAGTTGTGGGCCAATTGTGGGTTATCATTCTAGAATTGAAAACTTTACCCTGGCATGATCTAGAAGACAGACTGGTGTTAAGTAGACAAGTCTACAAAGTCTACAAATTCTACTTGATTAAAAGACCAAATCAAATTTATGATAGGAGTCATATGCCCAAGGTCACTGGGCCCCACTTAGGTAACCTGATTTAGTCAGCCCACTAGGCGTAATTGGTTAAGCACATTAGGCAATTGACTTAGAAGTCATATACCGGAGGGTGGTGGAGAGATAGGCATAGAGAAAGAGTGAAATAAGAACATGGAGAGAGCGATCGAGAGCAAGAAATAGCAATATGGTGGAGAAATAGGCGTGGGAAAGGGTGAGTTGGAGAGAGGGTTTGTGCACTTGATGTACGCATAGAGAGAGAAATGGAAAAACGACAGATGAATATAGACAACTAGGGTTTGACGGGTCCAGTATGGTCCGAGTTTTTAGCAAACACCTAAACTTTACCTAAACTTCGGTTCGGTTCTGGTTCGTTCTTGTTCATTCACGATTGGAAACTGGACCAGTCCCGGTCTGGTCAGGTTGACTAGTCAATATCAAAATCAAATTAGAAAATTTATGTTCATAGTAATGTTAAGTATCCTCGACAGATGGACAAATATATGGCTTCTACGCTGAGCTCAATAGAAACCTCTCCGTCGAGTTGGATTTGATATTTATAGAATTTAATAAAAAATATAAAATAAATATTAAATAGTATACTTCTGGTTTTGGTTCGGTTTAACCCTTGGACCTAAAATTGTTTGAAAACCGGTCTACGCTCAAATGGAGGACCGATCGGTCTTGGTTAGGTCCAGTCAAACGAGTCCCCAGTGCTAAATGTCTAACCCTAGAGACAATAAAAGAAAGGGAGAGAGAGAGAGAGAATTATATATGTTGGAATATTTTATAACTTGATGATTATTCAATTGAGTCTTCTTTGATGTAGCATTTCCTGAGTTGATGAATTTAGATATACACCTACGTTTGTAGGTAGTGAAAAAATATGCATTGAGCTGTCTCTATGCATTGAGTTATCGTAATGACACTTTCATACATCAGGTAGTAAGGCCCCAAAGTATGCAGCATTTGAGCAGAAAGTCGTGCATGCTAACTGTGGGGACATGTCTGTGTGCTAGACTCATGATTTGGAGACGAAGTCCTTAAGTGTGACACTACAACACGCGCTACGGGTTGCAACGCCCAACCCTGATCTTTTAGCCCAGTACCCTTATGGTGTGTGTGCCCGTCGGTACTCAAGCGCGGTGGATTAGGGGATTGGACATTTAGCACATGCATTGAGGCCCGTGTGCCCTGGAATTCGTCGGCGCTTAAGCACGGCGGATCAGGGGATTGGACATTTAGCACGAGCATTGAGGCCCGCACACTTGGATCCGTTGGCGCTCAGGCGCGGCGGATCAGGGGATTGGACATTTAGCACGTGCATCGAGGCCTGCGCGTGCTGGGTGCGTGGGCGCTAAGTGTCACGCGTGTGTGCGGGATGTGTAGGCTCAGATGTAACACGGATGTTGTGTGTGGGGTTGTGTAGGCATACCGCGCAGCTGCGCGCGCAATACGCACATTGCGCATGCGGGGCGCGAGGTGGGAGATATTATGCTAGGAAACTGAGGCATTGGCGCACAGTGTGCGCCGAGATGGTGTGGGCGCCCAGATTGAGGCACTGAGCACGGCAGCTCTTGGGCGAACTACGCGCAATAGGTGTTAGCGTGGGTGTTGGTGGCGCGTAGAGTGTCAAGACTGGGATGAGTCGACAGATGGTCGAGCACCATGCCTACGAGCACGCGGCGACTGGCCTGGGGGCACACGTGTAGTGACGAGGCCAACATGCATGCAGAGTGGCGAGCCTCAAGGTGCAGGAGTGACACTATGTATCTTCCCTCGTCTTCCCCGACGTAATGTCCATGACTATGATCTAACCTCTTTATAATATGAATGCAATGACCCTATTCATGTACGGGGCTACGTCCCCACCTTGTCCTCTAACCACTTATATGCAATCTTAAGCTATTGCAAAGACTTTTGTTACAACAAAACAAGGCTTCTAAGTGTTCTACTCCAAGCACGCGTCAAATTCAAGAATTGTTCCTAGCTCGGGATTTGACCGCCTGACAATTGGTATCAAAGCCAGGTTGGGCTTCTTTATCTTGTGTTCTTGAACCTGTTGCCGAGGAGAGATGGAGTTCGGCAGAGACTCCAAGTACTTCAAGAAAGACGCCTAAAGGCGCAGCGGAGAAAGAAAAAATTGTGCCTATTGTACAGGAATTTATTGGGCTTGAAGGTCCAAGTAGGCAAAAACCATGACGTATTAATCTTGAGGCTTGAAGACCAGAATGAAGAATTCAGGCAAGAGAACAGCTACCTGCAAGACACTGTCTAAGAACTCACGAACACGGTGATGTCCTTAAATGGAAGTGGTAGATTTGTGACGAGCTGAATCTTCTAGGTCCCAACACAGTGGAGGAGAAGAAAGACTCCTGATGCCACCCCCGAAGTTCAACGACACCCTCAAGGAGGAGGTTGTGGCCAACTCCTTGTATGATTCTGAAAGACATTTCGAGATGAATGACACCTTGTAGGGAAGGAAGGTCTTATAGGCTAGCTACTTCCTCGCGAGGGATGCTAAACTTTGGCGGCACCGACGTTCGAGGGATAGAGCCTTGCCACCGACAACCTATGGGAGTTTGTTCAGGAGGTCAAAGACATATTCATGTCGTACTACACCTCCTGGATGGCGAGGGAAGAGCTCGACAACCTCCGGATGATCGGGACTCCAAGAGAGTATGTGAAGAAGTTTTTTTCCATAGTCTTTAGGATCACTGATATGTCTGAGGACAAGCTCTACCGCTTTGCCAAAGGACTCCCCTAATGGGCTCAAACAGAATTGGAGAGGAAGCATTGTCAAGATGTTAACGCGACATACCAAGTAATTGAGGGACTTGTGGACCTTCGTAGTAACATAATCGGAAAACTGGAAGAGAAGTCCAGGAAGTGGAACAGAAACCGCCCGGACCGCACCAAAGTGCATTCAGCCCTGACCAATCAAGGTCTGAAGGGGAAGTTTAAATTGGGCTACGGCAAGGGTTGTGACAAGGGCAAGAGCCCAAGACTATCGACAATTGCACCTAGTGGTGGGGGTGGCAAACTGGGGTGTTTTGCATGTGGAGGACCCTATTTCATGTGGGATTGCCAGTGGGGCATGGGGACGGCCACCAATGTTAATGTGATGGTCATGCCTCCAGCCTAGCCGCACATTCCCGGGGTAGTCGTGCAATAACGCTAAACCCTCTTCAATGGCTGACACCATTGTAGGAGTGTGCCCCATTCCAATATGAGGGTCTCGGCCTCCTACAATTAATGGTACTCGTCAGCATCAAACCCGCTACGGCCGTGGTCGACACGGGGGCAATGCACAACATCCTCACAGAAAGAGAAACAAAAGGCTCGGCTGAGTCTCTCTCCAAGCACATGAAAGATCAAGGCTATCAATTCAGAAGAGCAAGCCTCACATGAAATTTCCTTCTCTATTTTCCTTCAAATAAGATTTTCTGGAACACATGCTTAAAGACTAGAGAACTCTAAAATAAAATCTCATCATAATTCATTGAGTTTGATAATGTATTCATGTGGAATATGTGATTGGCTTACCACACACATATTCTTCCATTACGTATATGTATAATCCTTTGTTCGCGCAAGAATCGTTAATAAGTTGAGTTATGGTGAATTTTCAAACCCTAATATGTTATATTATTGTTAGTATTGACACATAATATGGACCATTGGAGAATGTATTCTACAATATCCACATTACCTTGGTCGAGGATTTAATGCATCTTCTTCCTTGAGTTAATATCATCATATAATGATAGTGGACAATACCAACTTAACCACTTAATCACCTTTGTTTCCTTCTTGCTACATCAAAGCTAAGACATATTCTAGTCCCACAGTTTGAGACAACATGTATGTGTAAAAAATGTATCTATCCACAACATGTTCTTAGTGTCTCATTTCAATGAACAACATTTACGATAATGACTTAAATCAACTGACATATGTTTAGGTATACTACTATTTAGGAATTCATATTGATCAATTTAGTGATGTCTTTCAAGAGAACCCTCCTTTTGACCTTATTGTATATCCACTAGACATGGTTGTTCTGTTCTGTTTTTTTGAAACAAACAAAAAATTCGCACAAAAAAACCACACAGGTTCTTGTTCTTTGTTCTTTTTTGTGCGAAAATTAGAAAAACTTTTCGCACAATTAGAACAATTTGATCAGAATTCACATACTTCGAATAAAATTCACACAATTTGTAAAATTCACACAAATTGCTACAAATTCACACAAATTACAGTGACGGTAATGAAAAAGTAGAAAAGAAGAAAACATGAATATTATTTTATTTTTAATTTTGAAAAATAAATTAAAGAATATTCATATCTTACCGTGATTCTTGAAGGAATTCGGTTGGATGATTCTTGAAAAATGAAGAGAGGAAATCGCCGAGCCTTCGGGGGAGAGAGGAAATTGCCGAGGAGCTGAGGAATAGAGGAAATTGTTGAGCCATCGAGGGAGCGAGGAAATCACCAAGGAACTGGGGAAGAGAGAAAATCACCAAGGATGGAGGAAGTGAGGAGGAAAAGAAACGGCCGAGCCATCAAGGGAGAGAGCAAATCGCCTCGCCTCCGAGGGAGAGAGGAAATTGCTGAGGTCGCTGAGTAAACATATTTTAAAATTTTTTTTTAAAGAATAAACATATGTATAATAATAAACATATGCTTATTCTTTAAAAATAGATTAAAAATTTTGCACAAAACAAACAGTTCGAACCACACACAGGTGTGTGCGATGATCTGTGCAAATTTGTTACTCTTATGTTCTGAAAACCAAAGAGAATGAACAAATCACACAGATTCGCACAAAGCAAACCAAACAACCATGTCTAATATCCACTAATGGCCACAAGATTAACCATACTTATGATTTAAGAAGGATGAGATAGTTCAATTATTTTTGGATGGTTTGATCTCTTTCTCAAGTATCCATCAAATAATAATATTTAGAATACATGTTTAAAAACATGTGAATATTTATGTTAATGAAATTAAAAGAAAACATGGAGGTTTGATTGGCTTGATGGCCACATAATATCCATCACAACTTTATCCTTAGTTTGCGATTGTCTTTAACTGATGTAACACGACTTGCCGGGATCGAGCGGCTCGTGTTTACACCACAAGGAGTGGAGGGCAGTGCAACAAAACGGCCGCACGGGGCGGACGCTTCGATAGTGGTGGCGGAGTGGACCCGTCTTCAATCTGCTATCGAGCGACAAAGAGAGGCGTTGGTGGTGCGGAGCGGAGGCTGTATATCCTACTGCAGCATGTACTTCGCAGCAGTAAACTAGCGACGGCATGTCATCCAGCAATCGTCTCCCCTGAAGCTTCTCTAGGAGGCCGGAGTGGCGAGTACGTGATGGCGGACGGCGCAGCAGCGTAAGGGGCGGTAAGGCGACGGCGGCGGGCGTCCTGGCTAGGGTGCCGGCAGTGGTAGTTGGGCGCCGGAGTCGGCAGCAGCAGAGGTAGGGCGTCTCGACGACGGGCATCCTGGCTAGGGTGCCAGTAGCGGCCGCTGGGCGTCGGAGTCAGCGGCGACAGAGGTAGGTCGTCTCGGCGGCGACGGCGGCGGCGTACTCCGGCGGTCTCTCCTCTGAGAGACGTAAGTAGGGGCGGCGGCGAAACGATCCGGCGTTGCTGATGCGAGTTCCGATCGACGGCAGTGCGACGGTGGCGGCAAGGCGGCGGTAGCTTCCTCTTCTCCCTCAAGGGACTCCTCCCTTCTCTTGGAGGTTTCCTCCTCTTCCAAGTAATCTGTCGAAACAAAGATAATTTCTGTAGTATCAAGGACGGTTGTAGCGCAGCTAGGTGCGGCGTTGGGCTTGGATGCGAGCGTAGTGACGAGGACGGTAGCGGTGCAGCTTTGCGCATTGACGGAGTCGGAGGCGAGCGCAGTATCGAGGACGGTGGTCGGTGGCACAACTGGACGCGGCAACGGGCTCGAAGGTGAGCGTAGTATCGAGGACAGTAGCGGCACAGCTTTGCGCATTGACGGACTCAGAGGCGAGCGAGTATCGAGGACGGTGGCACAACTGGGCGCGGTAACGGGCTCAGAGGCGAGCGTAGTATTGAGGACGATAGCGGCGCATCTTTGCGGGTTGATGGACTCAGTGGCGAGCGCAGTATCGAGGACAGTGGCACAACTGGGCGCGGTAACGGGCTGGAGGCGAGCGTAGTATCGAGGATGATCGTTGAGGTTGGCGAGAGTCGGCTGAGGCGGGGGGCGTTGTCGGGCGGTCCCGCGAGGCGGGCGGCGGCCCGCGCGATAGCGGTGACCCCGCGCAGTGGCAGCGGCCTTGGGCGAGGGCGGCTGCCCCGTGCGAGGGCGGCTGCCCTGTGCACGGGCGGCGGCCCTGTGCAAGGGTGGCTGCCTCATGCGACGACAACGGCCCTGTGCGAGGGCAGCGGCCTTGTGCGAGAGCGGCTACCCTGTGCGAGGGCGGCTGCCCCATGCGAGGGCGGCGGCCCTGTGCGGGGGCAGCTGCCCCGTGTGAGGGCGGCGGCCCTGTGCGAGGGCGGCTGCCCCGGGCGATGGCGGTGGCCCTGTGCAAGGGCGGCTACGCCGTGCGAGGGTGGCTGCCCCATGCGACGATGGCGGCCCTGTGCGAGGGCGGCGGCCCTATGCTAGGGCGGCGGCCCTGTGCATGGGCAGCGGCCCTGTGCGAGGGCGGCTGCCCCGTGTGAGGGCAGTTGCCCCGTGTGAGGGCGATGGCCCTGTGTGAGGGTGGCAGTCGCGTAGGGTTCCGTCGGCATGCCCGACGGAACAGGAGGGGGGGGGCCGGAACGGGACGGGCGGCCAAAGCCGGCCCCGTCCCGTCCGCCCTTCTCTCTCCCCCCTCTCTTCTTTCTTTCCTCTCACAAGGACGGAACGGGTTCTTCTTTTCCAAAAATTCAACAAGACTCTTCTTACGATGGACAACCCTCCCCCCTTATAGGGGAAACATGGGCCTTCTTACTTAGAAAAAAGAAAAGAAGGCCCAAAAGTTTAAAGGGATGGCCCAATTAGGGAAAAAGGAAAACGCATACATGGGCACGTGAAGGAAAACATAGACGAGACGCTTGTAAGGCTGGATGGTCCCCCATCATTAACCTTGCATGTTCACATATATTCATATATTTGCCAAGGATTATAGGTGACTTCCTTGTCGTGTTGATTAATAATCTAATGGATATCACTTTCACTTATGACAATAACTTAATAGCCATCTTCATTGATGGTTAACATGCAAATGCCATGGTATTTTGGTCCCTCTTGGACATATAAATTCAAGACAAGAAGTTCGTTGCATGTGGTGTTATGTGCTAAACATACTAGTTTTATCCTTAAACTCATACTTTGAAAAATGCAGAATTGCTCCAGTTTTGGAACATTTTTTGGCCATTAAGACATGTGCATGTGGACTATAAATTATAATATTAATACATGTAATAAATATAATAAATGCACACCGAATTCAAAGTAATAGATCATACATTTTTTCTAGGCCAAAGTCATGCAAACTTTACCAAAATATTTTCCATCTTTATTCCATGTCAATAAAATATTCTAAGCTTAAAACACACTTTGACATGTTCCCTTTCGTATAAATCTTATAAACTATAAGATCAAAAGGGAACTTTATTTTTAGATGCTTGAATATCAATAAAAGGAGATGAGTCATGTGGTCCATAAATTATTTTTGGAGTTTTTCTCTCTCATTAGTGAACATGTATTCAAAGGTCTCCCAAATTATTTGTTTACATGGAAGACACCGATTATGCACATAATAAGTGATAATCACAAATAACATGCTATTTTTATAATACTTTTATGTCTTTCAAGTACTTGTTTCCATTAAAATTATCATAAGTACATGATATTAAAGTTTCAAATTAGTTATTATATTATTGTAATGACGATTTGAATTTTAGTGATTTATCATATTTTAACAAAAAATCAGACATTAACTTCATAAAGAAAATAATTTTACTAGTCAGAATTTATAAATAGAATTATTTGAATATTTTCAAGAATTTATTACATGTATATAATTATAATCTGATTTCCCAATTTTTTGATGTTTGGCATAATTTTATGACATTAAATCATAAATAAAATAATTTTATGAATTAGAATTTACATTATCAAATTAATTAATGGTTTAAATTTTACTTGACTTATTCAGCCCTGCCTAGTGTCACACAATCTGATTTGTTCTGATTGTAGCATATGATTAGTTGCGTAAAATGATTGACCTCAGCCAATAATTGATCACAGCCAATGATTATGTCGCATATTCCTGCTTCAATTTGTACCTAATCCAAAAAATTGCAGCCAACAGAAAAGATGGCCTTTTGCAACAAATATGAATATTCTACCAGGTGTCAAAAATGACATTGACACATTGTGGTAGGACAAAGATAATGGCAAAAAGGTGCATTTAATGTACATTACTTTTTCTCCTTTATCCTTTTTGTAGGTACACGCGGTGGTCTCTAATTGGACACATTAATTTAAACAGGGAAAATTATGCCAATAAATGGCATTTTTGGAAGGAATATTTAAATTTTGGACTGTGACGCAGAATCTTTGAGAAATATGATTCACACCACGTTGTTGACCCGAGATGAGGAGAGAGCTGAAATGGAGGGCGGAGATTGCTCTAAATTAAAATTATGATATATTAGGAGCTAGGAGTTTTAGGCTGAAACTTTAAGGCTTGCTTAATCTTTCACCCCTTTATACATCCACCATTTTCTATAAATAGAAACCCATCCTTAAAAACTAGGCACCCGCATTTTTTTCCTAATTACAATAACTGGAATGATTTTCTTATTCATTTGGTATGTGCTTGCATTCCGAGAGAAAAGGATTGAAGGAGCGATGTTCAGATCAAGACATATGAAGAAAAAATGCCACTTAGCTCATTCGGGATGTGATGATGAGATTAGGGCGAGCTTTGTTTTTTTTGACTCATGTATTTTTACTTTTGCCTAGGTTATCACCACTAGTAGCTTAGGTTTTCACCATCATACATTTGCACCTATAACTCTGCCACTTGTTGGTGCATATGTGTCTCCATTTACGTTTCCCCAACGACGGTAAAATTGTCATCATTTGGCCCTCTATTGATCTTTAGCTTGTATTTGCCATCATCCATCACAATCAACAGTGGTATCTCATTCATCCGCTCCACCCACTCATGTCCAACACCTTTCACCATCACCCAACACTGCAAAAGAGCCGACTAAGATAATTTAATTAGAACTAAGTAGCACTTCCAATATAAATTTCCATTAACATTCTCTATATGATTTACGTTAATGACTCTATTAACTTAGTAACCTTTATCCACCTTCCAAATTAATTAACTATATCATCATACATATTAATTGATGATGTATTGATTTAATGTGATCGATAAGTTGAGTCTCTAGCCCATGGGTTCCCAAGCTGCAACTTGTGCAATAAAAAGTAAAAAGACACGTGTATCAGTTCACTCATGGAACATCTATGTTGTTGGCTACTGTGTATGTATAGTCCCTCGTCCATTTGATGCTTTTAACATTGGTTGTGGTCAACTATCAAACCCTAATGGTTCATTTGAGTTAGTACATATTAGTTCATACTCATCGGAGAGCTCCACTATGATATTTCACTACGTTGGATAAGGACTTTATTTCATCCTCTTCCTTAATATTTCTCCTCTTATATCTGATGGAAATCTATGTGGTCGGCAAGACAATCACACATTCCACATCTCGTTCCATATTCATTAATATAACATATTCATTATAGTGCACGTGTGATGCTTATAATGAAGTCCATGAATACACGATCGGACTTGGTGAATTATGATGAGATCGTAATACGGAGATCACTAGTCTTTAAGCATGTGTTTTAAACATTCCTATTGGAAGGATACCCGAGAAGGACATCTAATTATCCGTATAGAATAGCACTATCTAGCCTCACTCATATGATGAGTATGGCCGGTTCTGTAGCTATTAGTCTGCAGACACTAAGGATAGATAGTGGGTGCTCTTTAGTGGAAAGAGTGCACTGAATTAATATGTATGAATCCCTGAATGGTATTATACCGAACTGTCAATCAAGTTGATTCATGTCATAATTGTGTAAGTGGTCCTTAGACCTGAGACACCAAAGATGTCTTGTGGACGGAAGGTTGTACTTTGACTATGCCCAACGAGTCTCTAATCATGGGATTCTAAACAATCTTAGTTCGGGTACATCTATAAGTTCACGAAGACGATTGAGTGGTCAAGAAGGGATTGTCCACCCTTGGTATATCGAGTGACAACTCAAAGAAGACGATGCGATGAAGTCTTGAAGTTGGGCAATTCATGACCATTTTTTGAGTTTAGACATATCTTTGTTCTCATCTCCATCATCATCAGATCGGAGCCAGGGCTTTATTCATTATCTTTTGATGCATGGATTGGATGTGATGTAAATACATAATTCTTGAACAACAGCTCACAATGTGCCATGTTTCCCGATGCAGGAAAAGACGAGAATATACTTATGTAAATATAGCTTGTCATCGTGCACCATGTCCACGCTTTAATTGTCGTATGAAAAATAAATGTTGACACATGGGAACCACATATACATCTGCACCATGTATACGTGGATTGCTTGTGTGTTTACATGTGGTAGGCACATGACTAAAATGCCGATATAGCATCATGATTTGTAATGCAATATTGTCACTTTTTGTAATGATTAGCTGCGTTAATCATTGAAATAAGCGACACAATTCTGAGTGAGTTCATTAAACCCGTCAACATTAATGAATTCATAAAAAGTATTAATCATCTTAATAAATAAAATAAATATACTATATTTTATTACTTCAAAAATAATACCTTTAACATTTTCATGTCATAAATTTAAGAAAATATTATTATGACTCAAATTTATTTTCTTTCAAAACGTGATGTCAGAAAATCATTAAAAATCCACAAGATTCAGTTTGGACATTATTACATAGACATATAACTGTTCTAATGCAATTGAATGCACAAATGTGATAATATTAATCAAATAAATAGTGTATTATGAGGTTCTTTAATCTATGTCACCCATTGTAGACCTCTTTTTCTCCACAATGAAGGTCTTCATCTTTCAAGTCCCCCATTTATTAAGAATTTGGTTTGCAATGAATGGGTGAGAATCCTAGACAAGTTAAGATACACACGCTGGATTGGTTGGGGATAGTGCGTGAGCGTCACTCCAAGCAAAGCTGTTGTACCATGTAGAGTTTTAGACACCCCAAGGTCCACATGTTTAAAACCTTGCTTCAAGACGGGAAACAACCAAAAAGACTTCTTGTTTATTTATTTACATTGTTACAGATCGTAAGGACCTAATATGATATTGGAAGTGCTAACTTACAGGGGTGTAACAAAAACAAATGAAAAATATAAGTTTCATAGAGCATGTATCTCTGAACACCAGTTTTAAGGTTGATGGTGTTGCCAGTGGTTGAATTCTGTCATAAAAAAGACCATTATCTTTTGGCTTTTCTTTATCTGATATTGGAAAAATTAGTAGGTACACATTATTTTTGTTTCTATATGGATATCTAAGATATGGATATAACATTTGGGGTCAGTTAGAAAAATTGCCGTTTCTGATTAAAGAAGGGTGGTTCTAGGTCATTCTGTCAGAAGATGAGTATTAGGTCATCTTGTTTGACAATGATTCCGGCGGTAACGACAAGGAAACGACATATGGACACAATGGTGGTGGCAGCCACATCAGTGGCAGGGCATGCACTGGCGGAATGGCGACGACGTCCTCACTCATGCTTACCCTTCTTTCTCTACAACCTCTGCATGCCATTGTGCACCACCTCGTGCTCCTACGTCGCCTGCACCCTTACCCCTCTGTGGCGTCGCACAACAATAGCCACTCCACTAGCTCACCACATCTACATCGAGCCGCAGGCTGCCGTTGCCATAGTACTGCTGCATGCCCTGCCAGTAACGTGGCCCCCGCACTCATTGTGTCTCATATGTGCGTAGCACGTCATTAATGTCGGTGCCATGTTGTCGACCCTAACACGATCCTGATCACGCTGCTAGTGTTGCCACTATTGCCCACCGCCTCCGCGATTGCCATGGCCTCTATCCACCGCACAACACCACCCGCTGCCCAGTCTGTGGAAACACAACTGTCTTGACTACGACTTGCCCGTACTCTACATACCATCGGTCACTACCGCCATGCCCCATGCTCTGTTGCCACCGTCGCGCACACTCTTCCACACCATGACTGCCATAGTCACCATCTCTCCTTGCCTCCTGTGTCGTTGTCCCTGTTGTCTCTATCGACACAAATGGGTACCACACAGGATCCTGATCGCTACGGTCACGATTAATTGGGTTTTGGCTCGGCAGGTGCGCTCATTGTCACTCTTTCTACACTCTTTACTTCTTTTAGTACCTGTCGACTGCGACTCTGTCGCCACAGATACAATAGTGTTAGATAGGACTGTTATCTTGAGGGGTAGGATTTTTCATTTTACGCGACCGGTTGGACCCTCGAGGGTGTGAACACTAGCGGCCATAGTGGTGCTCATACCATTGGCCTTCAACCAAACGTTTGGGTTATTGGGAGCATCGTGGCATACCCAGGACCCCATCATCGTGATTTATTGGCCGTTGGTATCCTTTGACTCAGAATCTATACTTCTAGTTGATTTTAGCATCACTTCAACATCGGTTCCCATTTGCATTTTACTTGTCCAATTAACTCGAAGACGGACCTTTGATCCCGTCCTATCATCCTTACTTATGGTCACGATCTACCGTAAGTAATTCCCTTAACTTTTTCGTGGATTTTATGTTGACCTTGGAAATTTTAAAGATGCATCATTAGGCCCCATTATGAATCTATTGTGTTATTATGTAATATTCATTCCATCACGAATGCTGTGGAGCAAAGGTCATAAGGGAGGAGAAGTGGAAGATCCCTAAAGAATTCTTGCTTGTGTAAGTGTTGTTTAGGACATCCTTGTCTTTACACTATGGGACTTTTTAAAAATAAATTCATTAATTTTATTATAACTTTCAGCATTTAAAACACCATTTGCATGTGACCCTCGATATGGATATGTAACTATTTTATTAATTAAAAATTGATTAATTTAACACATTTAATAGGTTGAGTTTCCTACTTGTAGGGTGCCAATCAACGCCCCGTGTTCTAGAAGATATAGAGGAGTGTTTCAACTTACTCATGAAACCTTTCTACAATCTCTTACCGCTTATGTATAGTCCTTCATCTGCTCGACACTCTCATGAAAACCTAGGGTATGGAGAACTATCAAACCCTACTCGATCATCTAATTTATTACTGATGCACTATGAAATCACCAGTGAACTTTCATATGATATTCCTCTACCTTGGACACGGAATTATTCGCATCATTTTCTTTGAGTTTTCACCTAATATATCAAGAGTGGATAAACCCATCTTGACCACACAATCATCTTCTTGCACTTGAGCCAGAAAAAATTGGAATTCCATGAATTGGAACTCATATGTCATCTTGAAAGTACAGTCACGATCCATAAGACATCTTCAATGTCTTAAGTCTAAGGATCACTAACAAAATTGTGATATGAGTAAACCTGATTGACATTTGGGTATAATAACATTGAAGTAGTTATATTGTAAACTCAATAAATTATTTCCACTAAAAAACACTAACTATTATCCTAAGTTTCTACACAATATGGCTAGAGGGTTAGCCATACTCCTCACATGGGTGGCACTCGATAGTGTTATCCTATTCAGATACTTTGACGTTGTTCTTTACCCCTTTGAATAGTTCTTTCAAAAAGAAACTATCCTTTGAATATGAATATTTATAATATATGCTTAAAAACAAATTATGATCTCATCATGATTAACTAAGTCAAAACATTTATTTATGAGCTTCATTATGAATGTATATCATATGAATGGATTGTACTAATGAATGTGTAACAAAATATGTAACATGAAATTGGCTTTTGGACATTTATATTTCCATCATAACCTTTCATTATTTTTAAGAACAAAATACCAGAAGTCTATCTATGTTATGAGGGTGATGAGGCTCCAATATAATTATGGGTACATATAAAAGAGAATTGCGCCTATCTGAAAAGAATTCATCTGATTTATAATCTATGAAGGGTAGATAAATAACTCTAAGATGGGTGACTCCCAAGAATAGAAAAATGAGCAGGATACACTCGAAGGGTAGATGCAAAGGAGGATGTAAGATCTTATTTCAAACTTTCAGGCCACGTTGGTGGGTTTCAACCATAGAAAGGGGTGATAAAGCAACTAATACAAAATTCCTGAAAAACTTGAAAAATCTGCACGCATGTCGCACTCAGCCTCCACGCATGTTCTGCACGCAACCTCCATACGCATCCTGTGTGCAACCTCTGCGTGCCCTTGGGCACCACCTAGCGCTACCATGCCACCTGTGCCCTTACACCCCATGTGCTGCACAAAATTTTTCGCTCCACCAGCTCACCGCGTTTATGTCGAGCCGCCGCCGCCGCCTTGCCAGCACCGCTCTGCCACGCTACGCACATGTCGGTGCCACGTGTGGGTGGCCGACGTGCAGTGATGTGTGGTGGTCGCATGCAAGCAGCACGCACAAGCACTCAGTGCCAACTGAACTCAGTGAATATGGAGCCCAGGCGAGGAGATGAACACCGATAGAAAAGGAGAAGAGGCACGCGAGGGTGAGGAGGTGGCCTGAGCAGTGAGGGCCAAGCTCTCGGCAATGAGGGCTTGGAGGAAAATGACGGCGTCCACCACAGAGTTCTCAGAATCAATGGTGGGGTTGCGACGAGAAGCGTAGTCAGCGGCAGAAGAGGTAGAGGCAATGGCTGCTATAGGCTGGGGAGTAGCAGCAACACTAACAGTGACCATAGACAGTGGCGGTGGTGGCAACCACTGCCGTGGTTGCGGTAGTTGGATAGCATTTCCAATAATTCCAATTTTTTGTGGCAGTTTTGTGAATAATCAAAAGATAAAAATGGTAATAAAATAACAGAAATAAGTCTTTTTTATTCATTTTTTCTCTTCTTTTCTAAATTCAACGGGGGATACCCCCCCCCCCCCCCAAAAAAAAAAAAAGGGGGGGGATATGGCTCTCCCGGCAGGGAAAGGTCCTCACATGGGCCCAAACATGTTGGCCTAAATACACAAATACATGGACCAGAATACATAGGCCAGACACACAAACTAAAAGAGGACATAAAAGCATGATGAACATAACAGCAACCTTCTAGGGCTGATTGACATGGCCGAATACTTGACGGCCGGGTCTCTGCCAACCCATGCTCCCGAGGCTAACTAAGGCAGGCCTTTGATGCTAAATGGTTGCCATTAGAGGACTTTATAACATGCTATTATACCATTAATATCATGAATTTCATGTGCGTTGAACTAAAATTGCCAAATATTTATGTCATACTCTTAAAATAATGAAATCTATTTATATAATAGTAATATATTTTCTAGATTTTAAACTTATTTTTTGAATTAAATGAATCATATTAGACACCAAAAACATTTTCTAGGCCAGAATGCATTACTTTTCCATTTTTTTGACATCATATTCATAAAGAAAATAATTATAATTTAGAAATGAATATTTGTGAATTTTATCACATCAATTCGTAATTAATACAATCTTAAGTCACTCACTAATTATAATTAAGTTTTAGGTATTATTTTGAAGTATTTGGCTTTATTTTTTGTGTGCCATGCGTTGCTCATATGCAATTAATTCATATCTTAGACAATCATTGATCATGGCCAATCGACTGCTTTGACATATGATTTTAATTTTAATAATTTTGTAAAATTCCATCATGTCATCACGATTTGTGATACTACCATTAAAATAATATAAAAAACACATTTTAATTTTTCATAAACATGTTGTTAGAAAGTAGGAAGTATGGCCTATTAGGCCCACTAGCCCCTTAGCCCAACAAGTGTTACCTCTCTTACTCTTAGTCCCACATGGGATAAATCACCCATCCTCTCTCTCTCATCTCTATATAATGGCATTTATCCCTTCCTTTCTAATCAACCAAATCAATTCCTCTTCTCCTATCCACACGTGTTGCACTAAAGGTCTGTTTTATTTGCAATAAGTGGCATGTGTTATCAGTGTTAATTTTGATTGTGATTAATGCTCTACAAAATTTGAAAAAATCTTTGATACATTTTAGTATGTTCTTCCTTGAGTCAATCTCCTCTTATATTAAGGACATAACATCCCACCTGGACATTCCAAAGATCTTCATGGACTCCATCCCGTATCAAACCTAATAATAATTCAAATAAAGTGATTGATTTGTATATATTGTAATCAAAACATAGTCACATATCTGAAAGATTTCTTTGGCGTCTTAGGTCAAGTAACTGCTTAATCGACCTTGAGATGAACTAAATTGATTAATGTTAGGGGAAATACCATTCAGACATTCATATGCACCGATCGATGAACACAACTTTAGGGTGTTAATTTTTCATTGACATTTGAATTAAATAATAATAAATTATAAACATTTGCATTTTCTGACATCATACTCTTTGTGACACTTAGTGATGATCAAGGATCATCTCTACATGGAGAAAACATTAGGGTTTAAATACTCTTTAAATGATGAATCAAGAGGGATGATTGGAGATACATAAACAATAGGAGATTTTGATGTGATGAATATGAGGTGGTGAGAGGTTTATAATAATTATTTAATAAGGATGATATGAATAATAATATGAGGAATAGGTAGGAAGATGTGGATAGACTAAATAGAAATGAAACAGTGATATAGAAGAGGTGAAGTGATGATGAATGTAGAAGATGAATAAGAAGATAGGATGATAAAATGAGTAAACGGATGTGAGTGGAGATGGATTGATGATACTGAAATGAAATAGTGGAGGAATAAATGTTAATTAGGAAAGTAGACAGTTGGGTCACGGTCTGGTTTGAACAAAAACTGAAATATATGCCTAAAGTGTTGCCTGGCCTCTGTCCGTTTTGTGTCCCATCCAGTTTACGTTTGGTCAGGTTTACTAGTCAATATGAAAGTCAACGCCAGTATTAAGAAATAGATTTAAGAAAAAGAGAGAAGGAGAGGGAGAAAGTGAAATAATGAGAGTGTGTGAGAGAGATAACGAGAGAGGAAAGAAGGTGAGAGGGGGAGAGGGGGAGAGGGGGAGAGAGGAAGACTGTGAGAGGGAGGGAATGAGAATGGGATAGAGAGTGAGAGTGAAAGAGGGAGAGGGGAGAGCAAGACTGCAAGATGGAGAGAGGTCAACAGAGCGAGGAAGGGACTGCGAAAGAGTGGGAATGGGAATGAGAGAGAGTGGAAGAGCACAGAAGAGACTACCAGATGGAGAGAGGGAGAGCGTACAGCAGAGTGAGCGCAAGAAGGAGGGTGAAAGAGGGAGAAAAAAATGGTAATCCTGAGTGAGGTTTACCAAGTTGGCCATAGAAGACAACAATGGCGAACAGTGGTAGTGGCATTTTCAGAAGAGAAATGATCAGGGGGAAGGAATGGATCAATGGAGGGGAGAGTAATGGGAGAGAGGAACGATGTGCAAACCTGCTGACCCATTCCTCTCCCACCATAGTCCATAATAAAAATATTTTAACATTAATAAATTAAATTTACGAGCGGTCCTCAGTCTGGTTTGACGTGCCAACCAGACCCAAACCAAACAGTTCAATCAGCCCAAAAAAAGGTAACCGATGGTCCAGTTTGGTCCAATATGGCCGAAGTTTGGTCAGACCATGTCCTTCCCTAATGATAATGATCACACTAATGTATGTGATGGAATACGATGATATACTAGAGGATTTGGGTTTTCATATGAGATGAAGGTCATTAGATCAAGATTGGAGACCACTGTACTAGGGCGAGATGATGAAAGATGGTGATGAGAATGAGACAGTGAAAATAATAATATAGATCTATATAAAGGGATGTGAAGGAGAGAAAACAATGTAGCGCAAGAGACTAACATTAGATCCCTATGTTCGGCCAATAGAAAGGCATTTTCCTGATCCAGATTAACTTCTCCCCTTCTCTACTTATCTTCCCTTATCACTCAAAACACAAGCAAAACCTTGATGTACAGAGAAAACCATCTCAAAATTCCAAGGATCTATTTATAGATCCAACTGTGTCACTGGAAGGAGGTGGGAAAGGGAAATCTACGCTGAAAATTTGAGCCCAAAATCCTTCTGGATTGTCAGAAATCAAGATTTGAATTTTCACCATTCTCATTCCTCTTATTTTCTCTCTCCTCTGATTTTGGAAGGCTAGGAAAATTCAAACATTAAGTCATAAAACTATTATAAATATATTTTTTGAATTAAATAATAATATATTCAAATATAAAACTAAAAAAATTGGAAACTCATATTTGGACACAAAATCATGTTATTTCGGAATATGATGTAATAAAAACATTACAAATGCTTAAAATTCATAAAATTCAAGATATCATGCTAAAAATAAACGTAATCATTTTAGGCTTGATAAAAAGCATATATAATTAATTTAATGGAAATAAAAATGTATATTTGATCATATTAACTTACTAAATTTGTTATCAATCAATTCCATAAAATATTTCCCTAAAGAGCACACCATAGGTCCTTAGTGTCTCTACACTAGCGACCACACGAGTAGATACATTTATTATAGAATCAGATAGTTATATTCTATGTTGGTTATACTTTGAATAAGATTATTTGGAATACATTAAAATTTTCATAATAATGGCATTATGATCTCATCATAATTCACTTAGTCATGACAAATTTTCGAAATAGTTCATTATACACATCACATGAGATTAATAATGACCTTGAATTGTTTCAATGAACTTACGTATGGAAAAGAAGAATAATTGATTATCGACAACATAATATGTACAAGATTGTATGAAATCATTGGGATTGAGAGAAATATCATTGGGGACTTTCTTGGAGGCTTCAGAGCGCATCTGTATGTAACTTCACTTAAGAATGAAAGCCCCATAAATTAGAGAACTATGTTTTAGAATGGTGAATGTTCATGTGAAAGCTTTATGTATTGTTTTCTTCATCCCATGTGTAAATATTATGGAAATTTTTATAAAATCAAAGAACCCAAAGGTTTGTTTGATCCCTTTATGCCTAAAAACTGATGGGGGACCATCTGCAACCGGAAGCGCCAAGTCAACCCACGCCAGCACGCCAACATCCACGTCGTGAGTCTCGAGCTGACGAGAAGAACCCAGAGTTCAGGTACACGGCGTGACGAGAAGGCGTCTCCAATTGTGCGTTTTCAGAACTTTTCGTTATGTTTCTCTTGGGGAGGGCATCCGTGTTTTGGCCCTTCCGTCGTACTTTGAACCGTCGTTTACGGCCCGATTAGGGGGGGGTTTGTCCCTAATTACAGGCCTCCCCTAGGGCTCCCTCTCTCCCACTATAAAGGGAGAAGAGAAACCCTAGGGTAAAGGAGGAAGATTTTGAAAAAAGGAATGAATTGTGTGTTTGAATGTTGGAGCAATGTGTCCTAAGCTCGCCTACGTAACGCGGTAGAGTAGATCCCGCCCGGGAGGAACGGAGACCTACGAAGGAGAGAAGGAGGAGGAGTCGGGTCCACGTGAAGACATTCCCCTCCGTCGCCGCCGTCGGATTCGCCGCCCGGCAATCGGCGGTTCACGCCGAATGCCACTGCTGTTCGTCTCTGCTCGCGCACCCTGCCGGCGCCCTTCGGTCACCTCGCCCCGCCCCTGGTCGCCCCGGTCCCTACAGACGCCCACTGGTCGCCCCTGGTCGCCGACTTTCACCGGAAGCGCCGCCAGCGCCGCTCGGGCGCCGCCGCCAAGCGTCCACGCCTGGGAGAGGGGCTCTTCCCGTGACCGAGTCGACTCTCCGCACCGCCTTGACTCGGTTCGCCTGAGTCACGGCCGTAACTCGGGCCCCCTTCCCCTGAATCGGTCGACGCTGAGTCAACCCGGAATCCTGAAAGGGCAACCGTGGTAATTTTTCGTCTCGACAGGGGCAAAGTCGTCCATTGCATTGATGATGCGAGCTAGGGTTTCCCGACGCCTCGCCGCCGCCGCCGCCGCCGCTCGCCGCACTCGCCGCCACCGACCTCGCCCTCTCGCCGCGCCGCCGCGCCGCCACGCCTTGTCCCGCGCCGCCACACCGCGCCCCGCGTCACCTCGCCGCGCCCACGCGCCGTCTCGCCGCGCCCGGCGCCGCCTTTCCGCGCCCTGCGCCGCCACGCCGAGCCCCGCACCACCCACCGCTCTCGTGCTGCCTCGCCGCGCCCGCGCGTCGTCTCGCCGCGCCTGGTGCCGCCTTCCCGCGCCCCGAGCCGCCTCGCCGTGCCCGGCACCGCTCCGCCGCGCCCGCGTTGCCTCGCCGCGCTCGGCGCCGCCACGCCGCGTCCCGCACCGCCGACCGCGCCCGCGCAGCCCCGCCGCGCCCGTGCCACAACGCCGCTCCTCCTACCCAGCCGCCGGACGAGCCCGCCCGGCCCCGGCCTCAGCGCCGCCGGGAGCCCGCTTGCCGTCGCCCGTCGAGGGCCGACCCCAGCGCGTCCGCCCGCCCCCGCACCGACAATCGCGCCCGTTCGGTGCCGCGTCAGTGCCATCGGACGCCACGGCTACAGTCACGGTTGCTGGGCTCGCGCTCGCCGCCGCTCCAGGTCGACCGTGCCCGCCCGGCGCCGCCGCCTGCCAGTGGTTCGTCGCTCGGACGGCGCCGACTACACTGCCGACTTCCGTCCCTCGCTACGGCCTGTCTTCCTCCCGCCGCATCGGCCCGCCTCACAAATCCGGACTCGGCTGCGACCACCGCGACGTCGGGACTCTGTCCGCAGGTCACACCGCTAACCCGCTCGCGTTATTATTTCTGGCAATATTCTCTCGCGTGCTCCGTCCCTGGATCTTACCCCTCTGCCGTTTCCACTTTGCTTGGGGATTTGGGTAGTTATTTTCCGTTCGTCCCTCTTGCGTAGTAACTTGTCTCCGTTATAGATAGTTGGATCGAGGACTCCCGCCCCTGCGGCGTTCTTCGATTGATCTGTCAGGTCATTGGGAGTCGGATTGTACGAGGCTCGTACGGGAATACCTCCAGGGCGCCGCCCCTTCTCGGCTATCGCTGTACTTCTCATTATTTCCTGCATTACGTGCATCCTGCATTCCCGTTATTCGCGTGTGTTGTTCTTCGCCGTCCTGTGTTGCAACGCGCGCCGTCGATCCCGGCCGTCCGAGTTGCATCAAAAACTTCACACTATTTCTTTCATGCTTTATTTTACTATATTTTCCCATAAATTTTAGCCTATGAAATCAGATCTGTGATATTAATAATAATGTTGACATGGTTAATATCACAGATCTGATTTCATAGGAAAAAAAATTAATATTGAAATTAATCTCAAGACTTCACGAGAATATTCTATCCTGTAGCATCTACCTCATTACTTAATATTTAAATTCGAGAATAAGTCGTCCACACTATTAAAACTCCAAATAAGTCGTCCATAATAAATCGAATGATTGGCTATTAAGACAATTGAGTTTAGCAAAAAACTAATAAATTGGGATAATGCATGAACAAATGGTCCAAACCTAGGATAACATACACATGGGATCAGAATTTCCAGAAAATATGTTATACATATGGTTTATACACCACAACTTTTTTTAACAACCATTTCATAAAATTCAATTATAGATAAAAATGATATCATATAGCAATTGAGAAAAATATCTAAAACTTTAAAAATTTTATTATTTTCTTTCGGAGTTTATTTAAATCAATATGTTTTTAAAGTATTTAATATTTACTTCTATCCTAAATTTTTGCTTGAATCATTGTGATCCTCAGTGATTTAGTAACATCCTATATTATAATACTTATTAATAATTATCTTCCCTGGAGTGAGAAGTCTTGCAATTTAAAAAATGCCTGGAGGTGTCACAGTCAAGTTTTTTGCCCAATAAAGCATATGCATGTAAATTCCATGTCCATTAGAATGACGGAAGTTTGTTATGTGGGTCTTTAGTTGAGTATAGGGATGGTCTGATCACCTGGTTCACCTCATATTTAAAACTATTATTTATGAACTTCAGATAATCCACCCTCCACCTTGTACAAACCATCAAGTAGAATAGTTGTGTGATTCTTGGTGATTCCAAGCAGACCCACAAGCACCTTTAACTCCGCCCTCAGGATGTTAGCTGTGTTCAAAAGAACCTATGTTTCATATCTTCATTAGAGACTCCTTCCTATGTCTTCCCAACCTCAGTGCTTCAACCTCATACATTATTGCAATAATGTTGTGTCATTAATTTTATTTTCAATCCAATAATATCTCAAGTAAAATAAATCTAAATAGTTAAATTTCGCTGACATCAATGAAAAAAATAAAAATTTTATTTAAATTAAAATTCTATCATAAATTGGATGGTGTGATTCAGTAATTAATACTACAGATAATTCTAAAATGATAGATGAAAGGTATCTACTTTCAAATTTTTTACTTCAAGAGATATAATGTACTTTTTGTCAAAAATTACAGAGAGATCCAATGTACACTTCTTTGCTGTTCCCTGCCATCAATTTTTTTACAGTAGCAAATTTCAAAAAAATATTATTCACATTTACAGAAAGCTACACAAAGATATTGGTTGTTTACTACATAATAAATTTTCATAAGAGGATCTTAAACTTTTCAGTGATATATTAGTTTTTAAAGACAATTGGAAGTTCCAGAAAAATTAGATTTTCAATGAAGTAAAAATTTTATAATTCTTAAATCTCAAAGGCAATTCAGATTTTCATACATTAAATCTTAAGTTCAGTCAAAGATATTAACTCTTCGATTTTGAATGATGGCCAACATGAATCAAGGATCACAGAGTATATATATAATGCGACATACACAATGAACAGTCAAATGAAATCTTTCAAAAAATGACCTCAAGGATCTCTATAAAATGAAATTAATATTCACAGAGATATTATTTTTTAGAAATGAAAATTTAGTGATTATACCATGATCTAACCGATGATACTTGAATCTTTCAAACCAATTTCATAACTGTATAATAAAGACTTTGGAGAGAGAACCAATCAATTATTTGTGACCAGAAGAATTAATCTTGAATTATCAACAACCCAGAGATCTATAATTTCTTGAAGAAATGAGAGAGCACCAAACTGCGAGAATGATATAGAGACAAAGATTGCCCAAGAGACAGATATAGTAAGAGAGAGTGAGACAAGAGAAAGAATCTATGAGGGTGAGAGAGAGGGTTCTAAAGGGTAGTGATTACATCAATTGTAGGTTAAAATTAGGTTTTAATTTATTTTGAGTTTAATCAATAAGTTTTATAAAAATTTAAATGAAATATTTCCAACTACTGGATGAATAACAGTCATTACCACCTGGAATGGATCTTATGGAGCTCACTATCTCTAGAAAGTGATTAGTACGGGATGAGGATGATTCTGTATAGGGTGAGCGGTAGTGATGTGGGTAAAATAGTGAAATGAGAGGGTGGTATTATTTTCTTAATGAAGATGTGAGGGTAGATAAGACAAGTTGTTAGGATAATGTGAATAAGATAAACGTAGATGCAGGACTGAGATAGACGAAGACTTAAGAGAAGATGACTAATGTGTAAAATGAGGAAGAAAGAAATGTGATGTCATTATTTATTTAGGCTTTATGAGTTTTATGGAGAATGGAGAAAGGGAAACAGATAAGGATGAGGTACAAGATGTATGATGATGATCAACGATGATAATAGATTAAAATGGGGGTGATGAAATGATAAAGATCCGGCTAGTAAATGTGTTGAATATTCTCCCACGTAAGGAAGAAGACTAACATCAAATCCCTATGTTCCATTTGATCAAGGCAATTTACTGATGCAGATCAGCCTCCATACTTCTCATCTGATGTTCTTCAAACACTCAGGACACCAATAAGCTTTGTTGGATCCTAAAAAACATGACTCTTTTTCAACCAACATCTCGAGGAGTAAGTGAGTTCAAAGACATTTCAACTAATTTTATACATCCAACTGTATGGATGGATTGAGGATAAAAAGATGACGATGTCCTCAAAATTTCAGCTTCATCAATCTCATAAATCATGAGACATCAATTGCTGAAGTTGGAAAATTTCTAGCAGTTGATTTATTTCAATAATTTCTCTATCCTCATCCTCATCATCGTCTCATGTTCTATAGAGTTTATGCCTTGAACTTTTAGAAAGAAGCTTGAATGATTGCCCAAATTTTAACATGTGATTATCTATGGATGGCATGTGTCAAGCCATATGTCTTTCGCAAATAGGACAAAAAAAGAAAAATAAATAGTATTTAGTTATAATAAGCAAATGAAGCGACCTCACATAAGTGACCGCCATGTAGATGTGCATTTTGGCAATCATCAATATGTAAGGTATGTTAGCGCCTTGTGTACATGTAGCTCCATGTCTCTCATGCACGTGTCCAGAGCCACAATTGTTGACCTGCCAAACTAACATAATAAGGAAAAATAATTATGAAATGTGCCACCATCTGTCTGTGCAAAAAATTTGATGCAAACAAAAGTTCTTTTCTATCGGGTCACAAGACCGCCTGAAATAAAATAATAGTAAAATGTGTTATTAATGAATGTTGATTATGGCATCGGTAATGGCAATGTCATAATGTCATATTCGATGATTCTTGATCATTAATGAGGATAATGATTTGTCACCATGCGAGGAATTGAATGGCTACACATTGCGCAGCAAAAAGCCACAAAATGCATTAACAAATTCACATAAAATTAAACATATGGCCAAAAACTATAACACAAGACCAATGCATGACTTTCCAAATTAGAAAAGTCACATATTGGTGAATATAATGTTGAATAATACATGAAAAAATCATATTCAACTAAAAATAAAATTCTTTCTTAATATATAATATCAGAAAATTACCTAAAACCACTTAAAAATCACATATTCAAAATGTCATTCTAAAGACCTACACAAAGAATTCAATGCAAGTATGCAAGTAAATGGCATGATATTTACCTATTTTAAATGTATGTTATAAGGCAAGAGAGAGAGAGAAATTTCTAGAGAGAGCACTTCTATAATACTTTTAGGAACATTTTAGAACGTCCAGCTAATTGAAAAATAATGGTTTCTCACTTCATAAATGAACATTTGAATTATAAATTCTATTTTTGAAACAACCTGAAAAACTAGTAATCTCTTTCCTGAAAATGTGTCATATTTTCATGATGCATATTCCAATTGTTTATTTTGTTCATACTGCTCAAGCTCAAAATGGCGGTTTCTCACTTTGTAAATTTAAACCCTAACAAGAGCATGAGGTGTGTGTTTAATTGCTTAAAGTCTACAATTAATGACTGCCATGTTACTTGTCGGTTTTTTGGACTGACAATGTATTTGGGTGGGTGGGAATGGAGTGAACAACATTGATTCATGATATTCACATGCGCCTAATAAAATATTGGTGCCATCATCATTGACTAGGTGATAACATGCATTTTTAATACCTTATATGATCATATTTACAAGTTATCTGCATTAAATTACTCATATCTGCAAGTTAATAAGCTTAAAATGATTAAATATATTTTTAGAATGAATTTTAGAAATTTCTACAATTTGTATGTATTTTTTTGGAATTTAATGACAAAAGATTCTAAAATAATATACTTTTTGGGACAGGATATGATTTTTTTGGCATTTTGCGATATTAAATTTGGAAGATATGATTTTTATGAGTCAAAACATGTACATATTTCTTGGGATTCTATTTTATTTGATATGAATATTTAAAGTATTTTTGGCTTCTTTTTTGCGCAGGGTGACGTGGCATGCTCACATCCGTTCATTTCAAACAAAGAAAAGAGAATAAAAAAGAGGGTGATGTGGCATGCTGACGCACCACCACTTTAGCCTCAAGAAAGAGGTTTTTTATGTTTTTTCATTATTTTTCTTTGTCCTCTTTTCAGGTAAACATGGCGCGAAATATGAAAAGTGCATGTGTGGAATACTAGAGGATGAGGAATCTAATGGATTTGACAGTTTAGCAGAAAACTTAAAAATGATGAAGCGTTAGAGACGATGATGAGGAGAGATAAAAATCAAGGGCTAAGATTCCTTCAACTTCAAACGGCCATAAATTTTGATCTTCAAGTCCGATTGAGCTGAAATGTTTAGCGTTGCTTTGCCTTCCCCCTCCTCTTTCTATCCATACCTCTGATCTATAAATAGAGGCATGTGTTATTGTAAAATTCATCTTGAAATTGCTTCCTATTTGTGTGTGCTGATTTAAAGATAGTGACTTTTGAGATCCATCAAGTGTGTCTTCGGTGTCTTCGGTGTGTGTGAAGAAGCATAAAAGAATAGGGTTAGCATACTGGAACTCGCCAATTGTCGTGATCCTGTGGAATGTAAAGATGTAAGGTAAGTGTGTTCACTTTACGTTGTTTCTCTCTCAACATCATCATTATCATAACTATAGTTTATTTATCAACTTTTCATTTATCATTTCACTTACTTATGTCGCCATTATCTTGTCTCTCAATCATCTCCATCCAACCATTACCCACTTGTATACTGTCAACCATCCTCGTATCTGTCACGTTTGCTTACTATTTCTTTAAGTTAAATTAACATATAACTTACACCTTTTTACTCAATATCACTATCTGGCCTATTCTATTCTCATATTTATCTCTTCTTACAACGATAATCACTTTAGTGAGAAAATTAAATCCTTAATTATCTTTCCATGTGGAGACGATCCGTACTCATCACTAACTAAGTATTCTTAAGTATGGTCAATTACCAACGAAAAAATTTAAAACCCTAAATCTGATATTATCAATAGGACAGGTGTAGTCCTCATTTACAACATTCATCATCACATCAATAGGCGTAGTCATCATCAAGAAAAGTCTAGATCCTTCTTAATGGTATGTGTTGATAGACCCAAAATGTGTCATGTAGTTATACATATTTTAAATTCATTTTGGGGTCATATCATGTGTATTCTCTCCAATTTTATAAGAATTTTTCTTTTCATGCATTATATAGAGCAAGTAAAGAAATTATGCATTATTATGCATTTTGATGTCATTTTTATGCATCCACAATAATTTATATGTAAAAATATATTAAAATACTTTTAATTTTCTAATGTTCTATTTAGTGTGTATTTATTTTATTTCAGGGAAGAATTCTAAGTTTGAGAGTGAAATAGACAGAAAGAAAGAGAGGGAATGAAATAAAGAAGAAAATAATAATAATAATATTAATAAATATGTCTATTGGGCCAGCTAGTGGCTGACCAGGCGTATAGCGCCCAAGCCAGTCGCATTCCAGCGAGCGCATGGATCAAGCCAACCCACAGCTGGCAAGGGGCACCGCCCCGACAGGCAAGCCCAACTGGCTGCATATGAAACTCAAAAGCCCATGCCCACACCGAACCCAAAGAGAGGTGTGACGTTCGTGGTACTCAAGGGAGGTATGAGTTTTAATTCAGTGTATACTATTCGTCAACATTTATATAGTGGTTCACATTTTATAAAAAACTAATTCCGTTGCAGGTCGGGCCATCAAGTGGCAAAGCGATCGCAGCCCAACGGGCTGTGATCACATTTTAAAGGAAAAACGCAATGACCAGGCTTCGAGTCGACCAGCAAGGGGTATGTCATTTTGGGCTCATTTTAAATAGGCAGATATAATTTCTTCCGTCCAATCTCCTTCTAGAAGATCGGACAGATGAGATCTATCCGATCATATCTAATCAATTTTTATATATTTTTCAGGCCATTCTATTGGCTGGCAAGGTTGTAGTAGATCGCGGGACCATCACTAGATGAATCAGAACAAAGAAATGTGATGAGGAAGGCTGGCGGTGCTTGGTGACATGGTGATGCAAGGGGTAGACCAATTCGGATGGGTCCACGGCTGTGATTTAATCGCAGCCGTCGACCCAAATTAAGGGAGGATCAGACGGCCAGGGGCAATTCCATCCAGTCTTGCCCCTTGTCGTTGACGCCATTGTCGGAGGTTGTTTTTGGCCAGCGAGGGGGACCATTGGGCAATCCAACGGCCCAGGAGGACCCTCAGGGACGGCCCCCCCCATCAGAAAGCCTAGGAGGTCCCTCTCAGGCTTTCTGATTTTTTTACTATTAAAAATCTATATAAAATATATAAAACTCATACAAAGATTAAATACTATATATCTACCTTATTCAACCCCCTAACGGGTATTTGGTCAAACACCTCTCGGGTGTTCGGCTAAATCACCCTTTTATTCCCTTAAATGGACCCTTAAAAACTATAATACATATAAACATTATTCACATAGTTCAATTATCTATAGAACAAATATTTTAGCTATATAAGTCATACTCTGCTATTAAATGTGATACTGTATAAATATAAATATTTCTTAATTACTATAACTATCCCCTTTCTCCTCTCCATATACATCTATATCTATCTACACTTTTTCTACTTCTTATTATTTACTCTTATTAAACTACTTAGTCTTATTAAATACTTTTCTACTCTTTCACAAATTATTTAAATACAATCTTTAACTATAAGGTCTCATCTTCAGTATTCCTAGTATCTATAACTAAGTAAGTGGGAATAATATAGGATACTCTCCCTTCTCTATATCTCTTAGTATACTTATTATCCTCTTTGCCTACCAAATATTTATCTCTTTTTATACTAACTATCTTTAGCATTATTATTATATCTGAATAACAAGCAACTCACTTTGGGAATCATCCCTAAAGGCATATCCCTATGGAGACGACCTTACTCTACCCTATATATATCTGAGTAAGATTATACATAAAAATTTTATTTGATTGAAGCAAAAATAATAATGACGACACAAAATTAACACCAGTTTTTGCTTCCTTATTTTTCATCCTCGTCAATGACATGGATCATCCTCATCAGCGATGATTCCATCAAGATTCTCCATCGAGGTCAGAAAAATAGTCATCATAGTTGTCATTCTCAACTCAGTTCCCATCCTCATTATTGACAGTCAGCTTCATTGACAACAATCATGGCCCCGGCATTAATGGTAGACGTAATCACCATCAATGATAGTTTACACCCTCAACAAGGATGTGTCAGTCGACATTGTGTACGTTCATCCTAAAACTATCTTTTGTAGTCATCAATGGAAGAAAATTTTCTATGAAGACAGTTTATGTCCTTGTCAATGATAGTCATCATGTTTGCTGATGATGTTTTTTCCAGTAGCGTCATCATTTATAAAAATAAACAACAGTTGTCATCCTCCTCAATGATGCTTCTATCAATGATGTAGTAATTGATGATTCATTTGATATTCAGTCATCCTTATCGTGATCAACATTATAATTGTAAGATGTATTAACAGTTGAGTAGAATTTTAGATTTCCACTCATTCAATAAAATAAAATGTATAATATAATTAATTCTACTTAATTTTTTCCCCACTTTTCCTCCCTACCATCATTCATTGTCATTTGTCATCATATTTTTTTCCATCCTTTGTCATTTCCGCCAGCAGTCATATGTCATCACAAACTGATGACTGATGACAGAAATGATTCCATGCAATCAGCCCACCACCAGTATGAACGATGATGTATGACATATTAAGAGGGAATTGATGGTGATCCATCATCCATCCAACAAGCCAACTCATATGCCTCATTTAGCATCCCTCTTTTGTCTCTCATTTCTCATCTTTCTCAGCCAGATTTGTGCAGTAAACTTCTCATATTTATGCCCTAGAATCCCCTGCTGATCAGACTAGGGGGTTTTGAGCATGGGTTGAATTTGTGCTCCAAACAGAAAGGCCATCCCTCATTGAGTGGACTCGTACAAAATAAATAATAAATAAATGAGAAATCACGAAAGTAATGGGAACAAGACATAAACATAACTTTTTTTGTATTGGGAATGTCAAAGTTTGACCAACACTTGGTTGAACCAAACCAACCTAATGTCTTTGGTCTTATTTTTTACATTTTTTTAACTATGATTTTGATTGAATTCATATATTATATTATTAATCCTATCAGCATATTCTTTATCATTCATTTTTCTAATTTAACACAAATTTCATTTTTATGATTGCTTAATTCAATTAAGAAGTGAAATGAAACCACCATTGATGGTGTTATTGGAAGTAATGTAAATTCTGTGGTTAATCTTTATTTATAATGTACTTAATTTTTTAGTGATTATTTTGCACAATATATGGTGCTATTAAATTTCAGGGTCTAAATTTCCTTGAACTTTTGGCCTCTAAGTGTCCTGCAAATGAATTTCCTAGGAGGTCAATATCAATATTCATATGGAACTTAAATCTGACTATTCATAAAGATGTCTGAAATTACTTTTCAATGTGAATTCAACATGATAAAGAATGGTCAGGCCTCTTTATCAGTACAATATATGCCCTTCGCGTTTTTAATGAATCTGACATTTTCAAAAATGATAATTAAATAACACAAACAACTTTGTATCTTCCAGATACAAAGACTCTAATTTTAAGGAGAAGCTTAGCTAGATATAAAAGTGTCACACAAAATGGACACTTGGGTCGACCAATCATACGGAATGATAGCACACTAAGTTCCCGAATAATGGATGCTTTGTAAACTTCTTAGTGTTATTAAATTATTGGATCAAATGTAGACCCATACTTGGTAAATGTATCAAACTAAGAGTTTTTGGATTTCAATTTGAGTTCAAGATCACTAATCATTCATTTTTTGTCCTAATTCCCAACTGATCAACTTGATTATCCTCTTTTACAAGTATTTGCAATCATATGGTTCAGGAACGATTCTAGTAACAAAGAATCAAAGAATTAGAAAGACTATTCAAGGATTTTGAATCTAGGTTCAAGAAGTATCAGTCACTGGACATTGCCCTTCTTCTAATCTAAGGAATATGCGGCTTAGAGGAACTACGTATTTGAGTATATCTTATTTCTTTATAATTAATTTTTTGCTCAGTTAGAATCTATAACATACTAATTTTGGTTGAATCACATGGGCTAGTTTTAATTGAGTCAAAATGATATGGACAATGAGAATCAATTGATGTTTCACAATAGGCCAATCATAAGCATCAATTGATGCTTTAGATAACAATCTACCAAGTGTAATAAGGGTAGTTAAGAGCAATGAAAAAGAGTTTAACACGAAGACAAAGGAAATGGTCATTGTTACTACAACATAAGACCCCAAATCTAAGTTTCTTTTTTTGTATGAGAAAAGTGTGATTATTATATATGTATTACAACTGCTTGAAAGAGTGCCCACATTGTTGAATTTAAAAGCACATTCAGTTGTTGAAGATTGGCCAGTTGAAAGTGTCAAAAAATTAGAATAACGATGTCATGTGTGTCAAACAATTCTTGCCCTCAAGACAGCCGAAACAGCTACGCGTGCCAAGAAAACTTCAAATTATCATTCATCAAAATTGTATTTAATGACTTTACAACAGAGAATTTATAACCCGAAGATCGTTAAAGAATCAGTTATTCTTCTCACCTAAGGCTCAGTCATTGATTGCGCTTCTCGTTGGCTGGGATCTCCCCTGTTGAGTTCGTCAAGAAAATTCAAAAACATTTTCCTGAAGCTTTTCACAAGGATAACGCCACGAAATTATCTACAAACCAAGAGTAGAAATTTCAGATTTCCTCTTTTACAGTTATTTGCATATACCTGACAGTAAAGTATTTATAGCAAGCGGAAGACAAATGCATGTTGACTAATGGATGTTAACTTTTTAGGGAAAAGAAGATTTCACTTTTCAAGCTGCGAGGCGACCCAACAACGTTCCACTGAAGACTAAAGCTCCAAACCACTTGTTTGATACAAATCTGAAGGGGAATGACAAGGATATAATAAGTTCATAATAAAGTTTGGTGCAGAGGTCAGAACGTAGAAATCATATGATTCAAAAATTAGTCTGAATTTTTTTCGATGAACTAATATGCCAAAAAAATGCTGCGTAATGAATTCATGAAAAAGTTTATGAAATCATTATACGCCAGAGTTCAGATCGCACAAATAAGGATCCCAAAAAATCATTGAATGAAAGAATTTCATTAAAACATTCAATTCTAATGAATTTATACACCTACCAAATGCCGCATCGATTAATTCAATGAAAGAAACTCATCAAAAAAGTTCAGATTCAATTATCAAATGAATTTTAAATCCTAAAAAATATCGCATATATTACTTAAATAAAAGTAGTTCATAAATAAGTTCCGATTTCTCCTGCGGAATTTCATCAAAAAGTCCAGATCCATTTCTTAATGATTGGATATTCCTAAAAATGTATCGTAGATCAATTGAATGAAAGGATTTCATTCAAAAGTCCCAAATCTTATCTTCATGAATTCCTGAAAAATGTCAGATACATTGATTGAATAAAATGATTTGAATAAAAATCCCAATGATATTCTTAATGAATTTCTATTCCTAAAACATGACGCATAGATGAATTGAATAAACAGTGTCAGCCGAGATAGCCTATCTTTATTTTACCTCTTTCTATTTCTTGTTATTTCCTCTTTTTACTATTTCCTATTTCCAGACTAATGGGCCTTGCTGTTAGCCCAAATTCGTGTACCCATGACCCGGTATTTAAACCAGGAATGTCAATGTAATCAAGCGTGGTTGTTCAATCCCGCTACCTGGGGATAGCTGTTCCATTGGTGTTCAACAAACAGTTTCATTAAAAAAGTCTCAAATATTTTCTTAATGAATCTAAGTTTAAAAAAATGATTCATAAATTAATTCATTGAAAGAATATATTGAGAAATCATACTTTCTGTTGCAATCTGCCCGATCAGATAAGTCAACAGTCCATATCTGCCATCCAAGCTGACCAGTTGCAAAAGCCAGGAAAACGTAATATGGCCACTCTGTTCCACAAAGGACAGGACCCAGTAAGTGATTTCGCAATGGAGGTTGAATCCAAAGCCTCCTTATAAGCAAGAAAATCTCTTACCAATTTATGTTACTTCTCTTCAATAATAATAAGAATGAAATAATAATAAGAAAAAGTAAGAAACGCGAACCAAGGTCAGCATTATATCCAGAGAGGGCGAGGCTGGTAATGCAGGCAGCCCCAAACCCAGTAATCCAGTTCTTGGTCAAATCACCAAACCTCAGAGCCGTTGACTTGACCCCCACTTTCAAATCATCTTCTTTATCCTGAGAAAGTCCTTAAGCATTACTAAAAAGAACAATATTGAGTGAAAAATTGAGATAATTTTTAAAAGATGAGATAAATTACCTGATGGGCATAGATTGTATCGTACACAAGGGTCCAGAATACCCCAGCAGTGTATAGTGGAAGAACAATGGCAGGATCAAGGGTTCCTTTGATAGCAACCCAGCCAAGTAAAGCTCCCCAATTGAAGGTCAAACCCAAGAACGCTTGCGGCTGCAGAATCATTGGGAGGATTTCGATCATGTGTTTCATTTAAAACCTGAAAATGTGATTTGTTGGGGTGATAAAATCAGTATTTTTACTGACCCAAAATGTGAATCTCTTCATCAAGGGGTAAGAGAAGACCAGCAGCAGAGATGACGCACCTAAGATACGGCTTTTCAAGAGAATGAACTTAGATTAATTATTTATCCTTAACTGAAAAGTCATTTTTGAACCTATAAATTGATAAACTTCTGAGGAATCAGAGAAGAGTGGTTCCTGCATTTGGTTTCATTGTCTGCTGTTTTTGATACCATTAGCGATTTTTCCAATCAGATTGTGAGAAAAACTATGCTATAGCATGATCTGATGTCTCAAATCGTTGGAAAAAATCCGACTTCTGAACAGGAACCACTTTTGAAGCTCAACAAAATCTGGAGTTACCTGAAGTCGTTCAACTGAAGAAGAATTCCCAGCCCAAGGAGAAGCTGAAACCCAAGAAATGAAATCCCTTGAAAAGGCGTTAAAAGCCCAGATGCAATTGGCCGTGACCTAGTTCGTTCCACCTAAAGCAACCCAAGAAAAAAAATGAACCAAAAAATCAGTTGAGTATTGCCAATGATCAGTGGCCAGCACTAATATCAGCCATCAAATTATTTCCTGGATATTGACACCGCACGAAATTTATTAAACATTTCCTGATCGAACAAATAAGAAAACTTTAAACAGGAAAAATATTCATAGCAACACTGGTATAAACTACTAAATTTCACCTCACATTAACAACGTTTAACCAATGATGACCTTATCACCCAAATTAACAATGAAGTATCGAGAATGATTAGTGGCCAGCACTAATATCAACCACTATACTATTTCTTCCCATTTATACGGCAATAAATGGATTAGAGACAATCCCTGATCGAAGAAACAGAAAAACTTTTGAATGAACATCATTTTCACAAGTTGCAACACCAGTGTACTGAAATTATCAGAAGTTGACGTTGTTCAATCGACAAGAACCTTATTGTCAATATCCCTGTCCAGGAGATCATTAACCGTGCAACCAGCTCCTCTTAGAAGCATGGCGCCGCATCCAAAAAGAGCCAACGTTTTGAAATCGGGAAAATTTCCAGGGGTAGCTGCAATCGTGATTGACCTATATATACAAATATGAGAATCAGAAACCAATTGATAATGTAAAATTGTACAATATCACAGAAACGATGGTCCTGTCACACTACTACTACCGCTCTTAATTGATCAAGTAAAACAACACAAGATCACAGAAAAGACGGTCCTATCTTCTGAATTTTGCGACAAGAACATAAAAAGTGGAAAAAAAGTGACTCCACCACAACCATCCTCAGTTGATCAAGTAAAATTGCATAATACCACGTTAACGATGATCCTGTATTCTGCATTTCATGCCACACATTGGAGGAAAAAAAAGGAAGTATCGCTCTAATATTTGTAT